>NW_007253514.1:650656-734671 GCF_000164805.1 Carlito syrichta
GTTGGAGTCTCACTCTGTCGCCCAGACTGGAGTGCAGTGGCCGCTCCCGGCCACCGCAGCCTTGACCTGCTGGGCTCCGGCGATCCTTCCGCCTCAGCCTTCCAAGTAGCTGGAACTACAGGCATGCACTACCACACCAGGCTAATTTTTTTTTATTTATTGTGGAGATGAGGTCTCGCCAAGTTGCCCAGGTGGGTCTCGAACCCGCGGGCTCAGGCAATCCACTCACCTCAGCCTCCCAAAGGCGCGGGATTACAGGCTGAGCCACCGAGCTCGGCTCAGATTGCAGTTTTAATTAGGGTGGTTAGTCTGGGTCTTACTGAGAAGACAACTGTTAAGCAAAGACTTAAAGGAGATGAAGGAATTGCTGAGCAGTTATCTTGAGGAAGACTATTGGGAAGAAGGACCAGTGTGAGGACCTGAGGTGAGGGAAGGCCTGACAGGTTCATGGGACAGCACAGACACCGGTGTGGTTGGAGGAATGTGAAGTAGAAAATGATGTCATAGAGGCCACAGGTGTGGAATGCAGGGCACTGAAGGGGTTGCGATTTTTATCTTGTAGTGAAATAGGAACCACTGAAGGATTATGAGCAGTGGAGTGATTTGATGACATTTATACTAAGTGAAATAAGCCAGTCCCTGAAGGGCAACTACTGCATGAGGTATTTCACTTATATGAGAAATCTAAAATAGTCAAACTCATAGAAGCAGAGTAGAACTGTGGTTACCAGAGGCTGGGATGGGGAAATGGAGAGTTGCTTGTCAGCCAGCACAGAGTTTCAGTTGAACAAGATGAGTATGTTCCAGAGCTCTGCTTATAGTTAACAATAGTGGACCGTGCACTAAAAATCTGTTGAGAGGGGACTTCAGTAGATCTCATGTTAAGCTTCTTACCACAGTAAAACAGTTATTCTGGCTGCTGCTTTGAGGAAACAATGCAGTGGGACAAGGAGAGAGGTGAGGAAGTCTCTAAGGAGATGTTGCAGCAATCCAGCAAGGGACAGTAAAGGACCAGTAGTGGAGTAGCTGTGGCATGAGGATTCCATACTGACAGGCAGTGACCCACGTCCTTTGCTGAAATTGGTATTCCTTATGGCTTGTGGGGTCTATTAGTCATGTTACATCCTAAAGTGGTTACCCCATGGAGGTCAGGGAAAAGACTGCTAGCTTGGTGGCAGAGGTGGTGTCCTCCCTGAGGGAGGTGACATCCCTCTTGTCATTCATCCAGGACAGAGGCTTGTCATTAGTAACAAACCAGATCTTGGAAGGAAGGCCACAGCCAGACAAGGGAAGTTCATGGATCTTTGAGTTCTAGTTGTGTGGTGTGTGAGGTGCTCCAGGAAGCTGCATCTGGAAAGTGAGATGCCTCTCTTGGATAGCTTGGCAAGGAAGGCCCCCAAGTGAAGGTGACTTGGCAAACACTGTAATAAGAATATTCTGCTGAATTGTACTCTCTGTATTTTCTCTCTCAATCCACAACCTTCAGCACAGTGTTGTTTCAGTGTTGCAGTCTAGTCTCAGTGGGCCTCTGGGGGGAATTCGGGAAGGGTCCTGTGCCCACACCTGTAGTGGAGTTCAGGGTGCCCACACCCTGAAGTACCTCTGTGGTCATGACAGCAGGAATTAAGCAAAGATTCTCCTGGGGCTGAGGAACTGGGTTGGGGCCAGGTCTCTTTCCTTATTTGCTCATCTTGGAAGTCGGTTTTGGATGTATTGGCTCATAGGTTTCCTTACATAAACACATGTGAAGCATTATTATTAGTGTCCAGTCATCCCTTGTGGGTATCACTTTACACATAGCTGGTGTCAGGCATGAAGTCACCACTGACCATCAGCTGCACGTCTCCCAAGGGACAAGTGGAGACAGTCTGAGCCCACAGCTGTAGGGTTTTGTGTCCTGGAGGGTACAAGTCTATTATCTGTGCAGCTTGGTGTTTACCATTAGATACACTGATATGGAAGACTAAAAGAGACTTGAGACCCTGTGCCCAGCCTCCAGAAAAGTTTTGGGAATTCATCAGAGCATGGTGAGTTAGAGCCAGTTTTTCAAGCTGGACTGGGTTTGAGATCTAGATGTACACTTTTTTGGTGACAACCTTGAGAAATCTTTTTTCTTTTTTTGAGTTGGGGTCTCACTCTGTCACCCAGGCTGGAGTGCCATGGCATGATCATGACGATCATGGCTCACAGCTGTCCTGACCTCCTGGGCTCAGGCAATTCTTCTACTTCAGCATCACGAGTAGCTGGGGACTACACGTACCACGTTCAGCTAATTTTTTGATTTTTTTGGGGTACAGATGAAGTTTCACTATGTTGCCCAGGCTGGTCTCGGACTTCTGGGCTCAAACAATCCTCCCGCCTAGGGCTCTCAAGGTGCTGGGATTACAGGTGTGTGCCCAGCCAACTTTTAAACTCTCTCTACTTTTCATATCTTTTATTTGTAAAATGTCGATGGCTATGAGAGTGTCTTTGTCCATTTATGTTGCTATAAAGGAATATCTGAGGCTGGGTAATTTATAAAGAAAAGACTTTTCTTTGGCTCATGGTTCTACAGGCTGTACAAGAAGCATGGTGGCAGTGTCTGTTTCTGGTGAGGACGTCAGGCTGCTTCCACTCGTGGTGGAAGGGGAAGGCGAGCCAGCATGTGCACATCACATGGTGAGAGAGGAAGCAAGAGAGAGGGAGAGGTGCCAAGCTTTTTAAAACAACCTGTTCTTGAGGGAACTAACAGAGCAAGAACTCTCTCATTACTGTGACTACAGCATCAAGCTGTTCATGAGGGACCCAGTCCCATGATCCAAATGCCCACCACTGGGCCCCACTCCTACCACTGGGGATCAAATTTCAACATGAGATTTGGAGAGGTCAAACATCCAAGCTATAGCAGATAGCATCTATCACAAAGGGTTGCTCTGAGGATGAAAAAAAGTTCAAAATGCTGACCACAATAACCGGCACTAAGTAAGTGCTCAGTGTAGCCATTATTAGTACTAATTATTGAAGCTTGTAGTGGGAGAACCTCATTCAGGGTGTGTGGTTAGAGGGTGAGAATGGGAGACCATCATAGACAGGAATTTAGTCACTGTCCTATTCTCTGGCATGTTCTCCAGGCTTCCCTAGATTTCCCCTTGCCACAATTTTCACTTTGGCAAAGATGAAATGAACAGGAATCCATGGTGGACATATTAGCACATTAAATGGAAGTATAATGAAACCTAATCAGTGTGAAAATGGCAGCAATCTGTTATGGCGTTTGGGCATTTTTGTGTTTAAGTGTGTAACGTAGGTCATTGGCGTTGTATTGATAATGAACAGCATGAGGAAGCCCATACAAAAAGTGGGTCAGATGTCAAGGTTGATGACAAGCATGCACCAAGAGGATTTGAGAGAAAGTTTATTGGTCGCACAAGTGACCCCTGGGGACAGTTGAGCAGGCACAAACAGGTCCAGGTGGACTTGGGCAAAGCAGAGGGAGTGGGTTTGGGTCTTTACGGTGGTTGAGGAATGGGGCTGGGAATAGTTCCTGCACGTGAGAGATTTAAACTCCCACTGGCCCCAAGGGAAGGCTGAGGTCATGGGTCTTCTTATCAGTTTGTCCAGATGTGGGGCCAAAGGGGAAGGAAGGTAGAGTCTAGACGGGTAATCAACAAAGAAACGAGGTCGACTCCTTGTTTTAGTTATAAAAGGAAAAAGAAGTAAATACCACACAAAACCATGGTGAGTGAGTCACTCTCGTAGCAAATTGTTACTGCTGTATGGATGGATCAACGAAGGCACAGTTGTCCTGCTACCCCAGGGGCTGGGATAGAGGGTGGACAATGGTCTTATACCTTTGGCCTAAAGGATTTACTGTTCCATGAAGAATGGCTGAAGATGTGAATGGCTCTTCACTGGGGCTTTTAAAATGCTCATGGTGAGAGATAGCAATGACCTGAAACAAATGGTCATGGACTTGGAGGAAGGTGTGTTTCATTCCTCACGCTGAGTGCTTATGTTGTGCTGGCACCGTCCTAGGTGCTTGTGACAGACACAGAATGAGAACAGGCCTGTTCTGGCAGGATAATTAGGCAAACAATTAGAATGGTATTATATATCACATAACTAAGGACTTTGCTTGGAGAAGTAGAGGGGTGTGAGAGTCCATGGCCAGGATGACGGCAGAGGTAGTAAAGGAGGAGAGGAGTGGTGATGGAAAGAACTGGACAGATTAAAATGATAATGAGGACATGTATGGTGGAGGATTAAACATGGGAGTGGAAGAGTGACAGGGGTATCTGTGTGGTAGGAGGCTCTGTTCCTAGAAGTAAGTCATACCAAGAGGAAGCCAACTTGTGAGGAAGGTGTGGATTTAGATGCGCTGAGTTTGACTTGCTTGTAGAACACCTAATTTGAGACGCTCCCAAACTGCTTAAGACACCTGAACTAGCAATATGGCTCTGATGATAGTTCTGAGGTTCATTAGAATGGCCACTGCAATTGGAGTCTAGCTGGGTATCGGGTCACCAGGGAGAGTATGCAGGGTCTGGCAATGGCCCTGGACAGTATGATGAGGAACATCAAGGCTGAAGACTGACACAAAAGGGGACCTCTGTCAAGAGGCGGCACTGAGTGCTCTCAGCCTGGATTTCAAGTACAGGACTAGGTGGTTGCTGAGAGGGTCTTAGGAGCACAGAAGTCCAGAGTCAGGAAGGAGTGATCTAAAAAGGACGAACTTGTGAGTAGTTCCTGGGGCCTCCCAGACATAGTGGGAGGCTGGTGTCTACCAAACTTATTAGGGAGGCCTGGCCTCCCAGTGTTTATCTTCGTGAGAGCAAGAGCAAAGCACCACTAAGATAGTGTGACCTCACGTGCTCTCTGTGGTGCAGCTCAAAGACACTGGGGTTATCCTTGTGATTTGGAGCCTCCCACCTGGCACAGATGGCTCCAGCCTCAGCTGAAACTGGGAGGAGTCATCTGCGTTTGTTGACAAGTCAGTGCCAGGCATGGATTAAGGGCATTTGTTTTCATCTGCTCACCTTGGCTGGCAGCAGAGCATGGCAACCTGACTGCTTTGACAGGCGCAGGGGCCAAGAAGCAGGGATGCTTGGCATGGCCAATGTTCCCCTGATCTGAAGTGAGGAATCTAAGTGCGCTCTAGTTCCGGGGGAAAAACCACTCCTGGAGAACCGCAGATGGATTTGAGGCACTCCTGGCTTTGCAGCTCATGACTGTTTCCTACTAGCTCTGTGACATTGGGCAAATGACTTCAGAATTCCTATTTTCTTGTCCTCAGAAAAATGGGAATTGTTTATGTGGACAAAAACAAATGCAGAAATGAGTGCTTGGCATGCAGTAGCTGCTCAGAAGGACTCAGTCTGCACTTCCAGAATGTGTTTGGTTTACTTGAGTCTGAGATTGCTTTGAGTTTAGAATCCGGGTGCTGATTGTAACCTGAATTCTTCTGTTCAGACACAGGTTCTGGAGGGAGGATATGGGAAGTGCTGTGAGTCCTATAAGTTTCCCTCTAGAAACCTGAGTAGGTCATCTGAGTTTTATTTTATTTTGATTCTGAGTCTCACTCTGTCACCCAGGCTAGAGTGCAGCAGTATGATCATAGTTAACTGCAGCCTTGAACTCCTGGGCTCAGGCGATCCTTCCACCTTAGCCTCCTGAGCAGCTGGGACTATGGCGCACACCAGCATGCCTGGCTAATGTTTTAATTTTTTGTAGAGACAGGGTCTTACTATGTTGCCAAGGCTTATCTCTAACTCCTGGGCTTAAACAATCCTTCTACCTCAGTTTCGCAACGTGCTGGGATTACAGGCGTGAACCACCAAGCCCAGTCCCTCCAGGTTTTAGAAGTGTTCAATCCTACTTTGTTTATACCTCCCCAAAGGGTATGGGTGAGGGTTTATCTAATGTATTAAGTTTCTCTGAGGGCAATGACAATATCATGGTGGAGGAAGAGCACTGGCTTTGTGTTCCGGCTCTGTCACTTTCTGATACTGTGACTCTGGGGACAATGTTTCTTGATTTTTTTTCACCTGCAAAATGGGAATAAAGCAGAGTTATGTCCAGGTTTTTTTTCCCTTAAATTTATATAGTTTGGGGGGGTCCTCTTTAAGAGAAAAAACACAAAATTAGGAACAAAACTTACATTTGTAATGAGAAAATAAATCAGTGAAAACTAGGTTTTAAAAATGGTCTGCACATCATATAATTTAGAAAAATTGTTTATTAAAAAAAATTAACTACTTGACTGATCTCTATAATGCTTTCTTTCCTTACCTCTCTGGCTGATTTTTCTCTGTTCACCTTTTTACAGGACAATGATTTTGTGATATTCTTGTCTATAGAGAGAATATGCTGATAAAAATTTTTATTATTGAGATTATTGAGATTTTTTTAGCCTTACTGATTATTGTGTAAATTTTTAGAATTGTCAATTTTGGAAAACGCTTTATTAAGTTTTGTGTATATAGTAAGACTTCAAGTATTCTTGTATGGTACTTGTATTAAACACTCTCTGAAGTGGCCATATTCTTTAATTAGTTTTCATCAATGTTCTATGTTGTCATTGTCAATGTCAATCAGAAGAACATGTTCCAGTGTGTTCAGATGATCCCCTCCCCTTCATTGTCTAGATTACCAGATGATCTAGAAGCTCATTTGTGACTTTATTTAGACTTACCCCATTCTTTTAAGGATTGATCACACTTGCTTATGATATCTGAATCTTGTTTTTGTTATAATTGCATCTCAATGTCAGAATAATTTCTTCAGAATACTTTCTGTTGATTGCATCACTCATTTATTTCATGAATTTATTTGAATATTCTCTCAGTTCTTTAATGTCAGTGATCTGCACTGATCCCACTACCTCAGAGAGTTGCTGGAGAGACTCCTATGGAGTAATGTAGGTGAAGAGGCTTTGTAAATGGCAAGAAGTTATGTCTTCTAAGTTGATATAAGTCTCTTTTGGTCCCTGCTCCCTGCATTCCCCAGGACCTGCAGAATGTCTTCACTGTAAGTGTGCAGTGAAGATCTGTGAGCTGACTTCCTTTTTCTCTTTCTAAAAACTAGGAGGAGGGAAGTGGCAGTTTGCATTGTGTTTTGCTCCAAAATAAACAAGATGAAGTATAATACTTAAGGTTTTCTTTAAAAGTTTGGTTTTAGTAAAAGTAATCCCAGAATTTTCTAATTTCTGACAAGGAGTCTTTGACCAGGGCTTTGGAAGTACACCTTGTTTCTGGCCTGGGCTGTGGGGCATCAGACAGAGGGCACTGTGGCCTCCTTGGCACCACAATTATCCCCAGAATGTGTCCCTGAGGGGACACCTAGGCTGGGCAGGTGTGGCCCAACCCACATTTTATCTGCCTGTTCTCTCTCCTGCAAAGACTCCCTATCCCTGAACCTTCTTCAAGTGTACTTCAAGGACAAACTTTCTGCTTAGCGCCAGCACTTCCAGAGCCTGGTTTAAATACCAAATTGAAAGCAATCTGCCTCGAAAAGAACACTTTTCTATTTGAAAATTCACTCCTCAGGGATCATTTTATAGGAAAAAAAATCCATGAGGGAAATTAATTGCACTTGATCATTCTCTTAAGATGAATAATGGAGTAGGTGTATCTCTAAAAATGTACTGTTGGCATTTCGGTTTGTTTTTCTAAGTGCAGTTAATTAAACTCTGGTGATTCCAGTGGGATGTTTGTGGAACAAAGAGTTATCACCTCCTCCTGAATGCCTCCTGATTTCCCAGGCAGACTTAGGAGCTTCTTCCTGTCTCTTTTTCCACCCCTCATAACACTGTATGTTCCTTTCCATCACAGGACTCATCCGGTTATCACTGTTAATCTACTTGCCTGCTTCTCATACTGAATGTCAACTTCTTGAGGTCAAGGATTATGGTTCTTGTTGCCAATCAGGTCTCACTATCTGCTCACTGAATCCTTGTACCTGAACTTCCCCTATAACTGGTCCCTGCATTTTCTGAACACAGCTGAGCTTGGGGGTCTTCTGCACGTTGCTCTGGGGACTCAGTATTCCCAGGTAGATCACCCCTGCTGTAGGCTTAGTTTCTCCTGCCCCACAGATCCAGGTCTATGCCTGCTTATCCCTTCTGGCCTGGATAGCAGTGGCCTTGACATATTAGATGGAGCCCTCTGAAGAGATGACAGCTGCCACCCATGACAGTGAAGGCAGATGAGCTGATTTTCCTTGTGAGCTCAGGTTCTTTGGTGCTGGCATACCCCTGTGAAAGCAGCTCATCAAGAAAGGAGAGGTCTTGCTATCACCCCACCAGGCATCCTTAACTCCAACTGGGGCTCACCTTGAGGTTAAGGATTATGAGCTCAAAATGCCTGGCCCAGGCTTAATCGTAAGACTTTTCAGGGAAAAGATTCCAAGGCCCTGGCTATAGACTGCTCTTGGTCAGCCTGACTATAGAAAGAAAGGGCATTGAATCGAGATAGTGATGAATGGCTCTTGAAAACAGGAAATTGGGTTTTGTGGCAAGTCATTTATTTTCTCCCCTCCCTCTATCCCCACAGCCACAAATAAATAATAAATAAATAAATAAATAAATAAATAAATAATAAATAATTAAATAAATATAACCACTCACTATTTCAACTAATTGAAGAAGCAGCAAAAATAAGTCAATTACAATGTAGAAAAAGATACTTCTCCGTGATGTGTGTGGCTTTTCCCCAATATAAATGCTGAGCGGGGAAAGGTGAATATTGATTTCTGGTAGGCTGCAATCTAGGAAGTTGTTCAGGTAGTGATATTTGCTCTCCCAAAGCATCTCAGCCACTGCCCATCCTTAGAGGTAGAACCTTATTCCAAGACCTCTGGTCCTACCTTCACCATTATCCTGCAGGCCAGGCCACTGCTACCTGACTCTAGGGCCATGGCATTTGCCTTTTTCTGGTTCTCTCACTTCTACTTGCAACCCACCATTCACCTGACAGCCAGAGAGATGTTTTCAAAAATGCAAATTAGACCATGTCACATGTACCCACACATTCGCTTTTTCTGCTGTTTGATGATACCAATCTCTTTCTCACACAAGAGTGTTTTGCACATTTTCTTCCTCCTGCTTTTTTTTTTACTGAACTAACTTCTATGCCTCCTTCAGGCCTCAACCCAGAGATTACTTCTTTAGAAAGTCATTCTCTGCCTTTCCTACCTAAATTTTGTTCTTTCCATTATTTGCCCTCATAGTACCCTATGCTTTTCCTCCATGACATGTATTAAAATTCACTGCCTTACTGTTTTATTCTGTCTTCATACTGTAAGCTCCATGAGGACAGCGGTAATGTGTGTTTGGTTAGCCATTATATATCTAGGCTGGGCACAGTGGTTCACACCTGTTATCCCAGCACTTTAGGACCAAGGCGGGAGGATTGCTTGAGCCTAGGAGTTCAAGACCAGCCTGGGGAACACAGTAAGACCTCATTTCTACAAAAAAAAATTAGCACTGCATGGTGGTGTATGACTAGTTTCAGCTACTCAACAGGCTGAGGAAGGCAGATTGCTTGAATCTAGGAGTTCAAGGCTGTGATGAGTTGTGATTGTGCCACTGCACTCCAGTCTGGGTGACAGGTGAGACCCTGACTCAAAAAAAAATCATTATGTATCTAATCCAGCTGTGCCTACTACATAGTGGGTGCTCATTAAATATTTGTTGAATAAAAGAATCTGCTGATTTACTTTCAGTATAACTCAGGCAGGGGCTGGAGCTTGCATGCTTCAGGTAAGAGAGGAGAAAACCCTACTGCATCACTATTTTTATCTGCTGAATTACATGAGGGTCAAGGACAGGACCAAGACTTAAGTTCTACCTACTTTGGAGTTTAGACACAAAGAAACATGCTTTTATAGATAAGAATAGAGTCCACAGAGGCCAACTCAGAAGGAAGGACAACAGGATTTCTGAGAAAGAAATCACCCTGATACAGGATTTCTGAACATTAGCACTATTGGTATCTTGGACTAGATAATCCTTTGATGTGTACCAGTGTTCTGTGCATTGTGAAGAGTATAGCAATATCCTTAGCCTCTACCCGTTAAATTCCAGTAATATCTTCCTCCCAGACATGGTCAGATGTACCCTGAGGGCAAAATTGTCCCCAGTTGAGATGACTGCCCTAAGAGAAGTGACACAGATTTCAAGACAGGACTGAATGCCAGAAATAAGAGCTGGTTCTGGATGCAAGGGGGTAGCTAGGGTCAGCATTTATTCTATTCTTACCATCCTGTGGGCTTGTATGAATCTTGGGAGGTAGACATTGGGTCACAAATGGTTATGATGCTTTGAGTTTGAGATGTTTGCTGTGGGACCCCTCCCTGCCAGCTAAGTATAACATTGAAGAAGCTATTTCCTCCTGGCTTCAAGGGGTAGTGGTTTTGTTTCATATCAGCCGTGGCATTTTCGACATAGATTCAATGCTGTCACAGACAGCGATGTTGAACTGTCAGGACCTGAAGCAGTGCTCACTGCCACATAGAGTGGCAGTCTTTATTGATTCTAAGAGTATACAGCATTTCCAGGAATTCCCAAAATATATTTTTAAGGGGAATTTTATAAAATGGTTGTTCTACCTAAAGCACTCTACAGATTCAGTGTATTCCCTATCAAAATACTATTGCCATTTTTTTTTCACAGAAATAGAAAAAAAAAAGATTCTAAAATTTGTGTGGAAACAAACAAACAAAAAGCCTGAATAGTCAAAACAATCCTGAGCAAAAAGAACAAAGCTAGAGTTATCATACTTCCTGACTTCAAAGCATATTACAAGCTTATAGTAACTAAAACAGCACAGCATTGAAAAAAACAGATGCAAAGGCCAATGGAACAAAATAGCAAACCCAAAAATAAATCTATGCATTTATAGACAACTGATTCTTGACAAAGATGCAAAGAACATACATTGGGAAAAGGACACTTTTTAAAAAACTTAATGGAATGTATTATTATTATTATTATTTCATTTTTCTTTTAAAGATGGGTAAAATTCAGGGTTAGGTATACAAATGAAATGGCACTGGGAAAACAACATATCCATATAGAAGAATAAAACTATAGACTAATCTCTTACCATATTCAAAATCAATGCAAAATGAATTAAAGACTTAAATATAAGACTCAAAACTGTAAGACTACTAGAAGAAAACATAGGGGAAACACTGCTGGACATTTGTCTAGACAGAAATTTTAAGGCTAAGACCTCAAAAATAGAGACAATAAAACCAAAAAATAGACAAATAGGGTTATAATAAACTAAAATGCTTCTATACAGCAAAGAAAACAACAGAGTGAACAGACAATCTGTTGAATGGGAGAAACTATTTGCAAATTATGCTTATGAGAGAAACTATTTGCAAATTATTTGTATGACAAGAGACTCATATTCAGACCAAACAAGGAACTCAAACAATTCAACAACACAAAAACAAATAACCCCATTGTAAAGTAGGCACAAGACATGAATAGACATTTCTTAAAAGAAGACACAGAAATGGCCAACAAGTATATGAAAAAATGCTCAACATCACTAATCAGGGAAATGCAAATCAAAACCACAATGAGATATCATCTTACCCTGGCTAGAATGACTGCTATTAATAAGAAAAAAGCAGACACTAGTGAGGATGCAGAGAAAAGGTAACTCATACATTCTTAGTGGAAATGTAAATCAGTACTGCTACTATGGAAAACATTGTGGAGATTTATCAAAAAACTGAAAATAGAACTACCATATAATCCAGCAATCCCAGTACTGAGTATTTCTCCAAAGGAAAAGGAATCAGAATATCAAAGAGATGCCTGTATTCCCATGTGCAACATTATTCACAATAGCCAAAATATGAAATCAACCTAAATGTCCACTAATAGATGAATGGATAAAGAAAATGTGGCATATATTCACAATAGAGTACTATTTCGCCATGACAAGAGTGAAATCCCATTAACATGGATGGAACTGGAGGATATTATGTTAAACGACACAGGCCAGGAACAGAAAAACAAATATAGCATGTTCTCTCTCATATGTGGCTGCTAAAATTTTTGATGTCATAGACTTAGAGAGTAAAGTGATAGATTTCAGAGTCTGGGAATTGTTGTGTGTGTGTGTGTGTGTGTGTGTGTGTGTGTGTGTGTGTGTGTGAGAAGGAGGCAATGAAGACAGATTGGTTAATGGGTATAAACATATAGTTAGATAGAAGGAACACATTCTAATGTTCAATAGCAGTGTAGGGTTAATATAGTTAACAACAGTGTATTGTATATTTCAAAATAGCCAAAAGAGAGGATTTGAAATATTCATAGCACGTAGAAATGCTAAATACTCAAGGTGATAGATATCCCTAATACTCTGATTTGATCATTATATGTTCTATGCATGTAATAAAATATCACATTTGTACCCCATAAAATGTACAAATATTATGTATCACTAAAATAAAATAAATCACTAAAATAAAAAAACTACAATATGTACATCTTTTAAAAAATGGTTGCCTCTCTGTAATTAAGTCAGAAGCAGAATTTGCTCAACATTGGAGACTTTTTTTTTTTGAGTTGGAGTCTCACTCCATCGCTCAGGCTAGAGTGTGCAGTGACACTCTCATGGCCACTCCAGAGTTGACCCGCTGGGCTCAGGTGACCCTTCTACCTCAGACTACCAAGTAGCTGAAATTACAGGCACCTGCTACCCCTCATAGTTAATTTTTTTTTTAATTGTAGAGATGTGGTCTCGCTGAGTTGCCCAGGCTGTTCTTGAACTCCTGGGCTCAGGTGATCCCCTCACCTCGGTCTCCCAAAGTGCTGGGATTACAGGAAGTCACTGCAACTGGCCTGGAGACTTATAATGAAGTTAATGAGACTATGATTAGGCTCATAGGTTGGTGAAACTCAACATGCTAATGTTTGCTCCATGCTTTTGTATTTACAAAGACTTCTTATTTACTTGGTTTCATTTACTCTTCACAGCAGAATTATTGTCAGTTCCTATTTTGTAGCTAAACCAACCATCCAGAGCACCATCATTTGGGCTAGAACTGGGTTGCTGGGCTCTGAGGACAAACCATGAAGCTTTTTGCAATTCTTTATTATCCTCTGCCCTGTTAGAGGGATAGTTTTATTCATTCTTTTAAGGATGAACAATGGAAATCCAGACTCATGCTTTTTTATGACTCTGCTTCTCCAACTAGCGGACTGAGAAAAGTGGAAAAAAAAAACTGTATCCACATGTCTGTGCGTTACTATATTTTCAGCATCTAGTTCTTTATGAGTATGTCCCAAGCTGCCTCTAGTCTATCCTAGTTGTGGTTTGTGGTCATAGTGTAGGGTAACCACCTGTTCTGGTTTGCCTGGGATGGAGGGGTTTCTAGGGACTTGGGACTCTCAGTACTTGTCCTGATATGAGTTGGTCCTCTAACCATAATGACCCTTTTCATGTGTATGTCCAAGCTAGCTTTCAGCTTGTGGTCTACCTTTTAACTAATATTAGCACTTAAACATCTAATGTCAATAAAAAGAGTAAGTTTAAAAAAAGTGACAGTAATTATTGAATTGGTGGTACAGCAGAGGAGGCAGGAAGGGCAGGCAATCAACCTAGGATGCCTGGGTTAATTTCTGAACCTTTGTTTTTTTTTCTTTTCTCTAAACTGGGCCAATGCCCACTCATCTTTCAATCCTGGATTGCATGCTTCTTTCCCTGGGAAGGCTTTCCTGAACTCAAGACTAGATTAGGCTCTTAAGTCTGGTGTTCTTCCACTTGGCCTTTGAAACACCCTTCAAAGGTTTATTGGTTTAATATCTATATTCCCCAGTGTGAACAGTCCCCAGAGGCAAAGCCTGGAACTGCCTTATTCACTGCTGTGACTGTGATGCCAGTATAGTGCCTGGTCTGTAGTAGATATTAAGTAAATACCTGCTGAATCAGTTTCTCTTAATTGACCCCTTCTTCTGAAAAAGGGTAATGTTTCAATGAGAGACTTGGTCAGAGAGTGGAGGTTGTACCTGGACATATGAGATACCTTTCTAGTACCAGGTAGCTAGGAGTTCAGGCATAGAAAAGACTAGATACAATAAGTGGACAGTCTTTCAACTAACCTAACAGAATGAAGTTAAATCATTATAAAACATAGAAAATTAATTGACAAGTGTTTATTTTGCACCATTCCTCCATCCTTTTACATATTAATTTAGCTAGCATTATTTTTTTTTCTCTGTATTTTGTTGAGATGTGGGGTGCAAGTCAGGATTAGGTACATGATAGTCTACATGTAGGTAAAGTTTGGGCGTCCAACTCTTCCTCACTTTCCCTAGTTTAGAATCAGGTCCTCTTTGTTATGACATGTGCCCTCCCACTTCCCCTGGTAGTGTCCCACAGTTGCTGATCTCTCCCTTGCAGTATTGTGATAAATGTTTAGGACCCACTTATGAGTGAGAAGAATATGTAGTATTCATTTCTTTGTTTCTGTGATAGATCACTAAGTATGATGGACTCTAAAGTCATTCAGTTTGCTGCAAAGTCCATAATTTTGTCCTTTTTTATGGCTGTGTAATACTCCATCATGTATATGTACCACATTTTTCTTTATCCAGCACACTTTTGATGGGCAGCAGGGTGGGTTCCATGGTTTTACTATTGTGAATAGTGCAGCAATAAACATGCATGTGCATGTATCTTTTTTGTAGAATGGTTTCAGTTCCTCCAGGTACATTCCCAGAAGGCGAATTGTTGGGTCATATGAAAAGTCAATTTCTAGTTTTTTAAAAAATTGCCGCACTGTTTTCCATAAAGGTTGGACTAATTTTCACTTTCACCAGCAATGTAGAAGTGTTTCCTTTTCTCCACACCCAAGCTGCAACTTTTTGTTTTTTGATTTATTAATTATGGCCATCTTTACTGAAGTTAGGTGGTATCTCAGTGTGGTTTTAATTTGCATTTCCCTGATGATTAGTAAGGCTGAGCATTTTTTCATGTGTCTGTTGGCTACTTGTATGTCTTCCTTTGAGAAGTGTCTATTCATATCTTTTGCCCACTGCTTCATAGGGTTTTTTGTTTTCAACTTTTCAGTTTGATGAGGCCCCACTTGTCTATCATAACTTTTTATGTCATTCACTTTTGGGTATTTGATCGTGAATTAGTTGCTTACTCCTTTGGCCAGAAGTGTGTCTCCTGTGTTTTCTTCTATGATTCTTATAATTTGAGGTTTTACATTTAGGTCTTTGATACACTTAGAGCTGATTTTTGTATATGGCAATAGGTAGAGGTCTTGTTTCATTTTCCTGTGTGTGGTCAGTTTTCTTGGCACCACTTGCTGAATGAAGTCTCTTTTGCCCAGTGGTTGCTACTGCTGGGATTGTTGAAAATGAGTTGGTTGAGAGATTGGGTTTTTACTTCCAGAATCTGTCCTGTCCCATTGTTCTATATGTCTGTTCTTGTACCACCACTAAGCTGTTTTGATTATTGTAGCCTTACAGCTAATTTTGAAATCTGGAAGTGTGATACCTCCTGCTTTGTTTCTTTTGCTGAGCATGCTTTTGGTTATTTGTACTCTTTTTGTTTCCATATGTATTTCTGTATTATCATTTCTAGATCTGAGAAAAATGATGTTTGTTGGGAGCCAGTCTTGGAGGCCTACCTGATTGACAGGGTCTTGGTGGGGCTAACATTAAACGTCATCTGTTCAGAAAACAGGTGTCTGAGTATAATATTTTCGTCTTTCTCCTCTCCGTCTCTCCTTCAAAAAACCTCATGACGCTTGCAGGGGCTAGACCCCCACAGATGTTGATAATCTGATAGGTTTTGTGTTGAAGACTGCCTTGGGTAGGATAGACATCTGGAAAATACTGATTCTTTCAATCCATGAGCAGGTATATTTCTTCCCTGCTCATGAATTGTTTGAAATCATCTTTGATTTCTTCGAGTAATGTTTTATAGTTCTCATTGTAGAAGTCTTTCACTTTTCTGGTTAGATAGATGCCAAGGTATTTCATTTTTTTGTATGGCTATTTTGAATGAAATTGTGCTTTTGATTTAGTCTTTGCTTGTTTGTTGCTGGTGTATAGAAATGCCAATGTCTTTTACACATTGATTTTGTACCCTGAGATGTTTCCAAAGTTGTTTATCAGTGTGGGAAGGTTTTTGAAAGACTTCCTTGGGTTGTCAAGGTATAGGATCATATCTCTGCACAGAGAGATAGCTTAATTTCCTCTTTACCTATTTGGATACGCTTGATTTTTTTTCTCTTGTCTGATTGCTCTAGCTAGGACTTCCAACACTATGTTGAAGAGGAGGGGTGAGAGTGGGCAGTCTTGTCTTGTTCCAGTTTTCAGGAAAAATGCTTCCAATTTCTGTTCATTTAGTAATATGTTGTCTGTGGGTTTATCATAGATGGCTTTAACTATTTTGAGATATGTCCTCTCTATACCTAGGTGTTCAAGAGTTTTTATCAAGAATGGATGCTGGATTTTGTCGAAAGCCTTTTCTGCGTCTAATGATATAATCATGTGGTTCTTGTTTTTAACATCTGTTTATGCATTTAATTACATTTATAGTCATGCAGATGCTGAGTCAGCTCTGCAGCCTGGGGATGAAATCTACTTTGTCATGGTATATGGTGGATGATTCTTGAAATGTGCTGTTGGATCAGATTTGCTAGAATCTTGTTGAGAATTTTTATATCTATTTTTATCAATGAGATTGATCTGTAATTCTCTTTGCTTGTTGAGTCCCTGCCAGGTTTGGGTATCAGTGTGATGTTAGCTTCATAAAATGATTTGGGTAGAGTTCCAGCTTTCCAGATTTCCTGAAATACTTTTGATAGGATTGATATCAGTTTCTCCTTGTATGCTTTGTAGAATTCCACTGGGGAGCTGCCTGGTCCAGTGCTTTTTTTTGTAGGTAGATTTCTTATGATGGAGTCGATTTTCTAGGCTGTAATTGGTCTATTCAGGGTTTCAATTTCTTTTTGTTTCAACCTTGGAAGCTTGTGTGGTGTCAGAAAGCCCTCCACTGCATTTAGGCTTTTGAGTTTGTTTCTGTGCAGGTGTGCATAGTAATCTCTGATAATCTTTTGAGTTTCTTCAGGGATAATTGTAACTTCAGTTTTTGTGTTTCTAATCATGTTTATTTGAGCGTTTTATCTTTTTCTTAGTCAGTCTAACAAGGTGTCTGTCGATCTTATTTATCCTTTCAAAGAATGAGCTTTTTGTTTTGTTGCTTTCTTTCTAGGATACTTTTGTTTTCTATGTCCTGTAGTTGGGACTTTATTTTGGTGATCTGGATTCTTCTGCTGAAGTTAGGGTTTTGGTGGTCTTGCCTTTCCAGCACCCTTAGCTGTCACTTTAGGCTGTTTACTTGTAATCTTTCTGTTTTCTTAATGTGTGTGTGTAGAGCTATAAATTTCCCCGCTATTACTGATTTCATGGAGTCCCAGAGATTCTAGTAAGATGTGTCATTGTTTTCATTTGCTTCCAGAAATTTTTAAATATATGTCTCAATTTTTGTGTTAACACAAAGTTAGTAAGTAGTCTGTTATTTAGTGTTCATGTCTTTGTGTGTTTTGAGGAGATGTTGTTGATAGTGATACTTATTTTTATTCCATTGTGGTCAGAGAAGATGCATAGTATTATTTCAAACTTGTGGAATTTGTTTGTTTGATTTAGGGCCAAGAATGTGGTCAATCTTGGAGTATGTTTCATGAGATGACTAGTAGAATGTGTAATGTGTGGTTGTTGGGTGGAGTATTCTGTAGATAAATCCATTTGGTCAAGTGTCAAGTTGAGGTTCTGGATCTCCTTATAGATTTTTTCTTTTTCTTTTTTTGCCTTGATGATCTATCTAGGGTTGTTAGTAAGGTATTTAAGTCCCCAGTTATGGTTGTGTTAGAGTCAATATTTTCTTTTAGTTTTCTTAGTAAGTTGCTTTATTAATCCTGGTGTTCCTGTGTTAGGTGCATATATGTTTAGGATGAATATTTCTTGCTGGTGGATTGAACCTTTTATCATATCTCTGAATCTCTTGTGCTTGTATAGTCACCCCTCTGGCAAGATGAGGAAAGTTTTCTTGGATGACTTCATGAAATGTTTGTTCCAATGTGTTTTCCATTTCCCCTTCTGCTTCAGGGATGCCAATCAGGCATAGGTTTTGCTTCTTGATAAAAGAACACATCTCTTGGAGAGTTTCTTCTTTTTTTATCTATATTTTCAGTAGATAGGGTTGATCCCATATTTTGGTCTTCAATTCCTGAGATTCTTTCTTCTTGGTCAATTCTTCTTCCCATGCTTGTCAGTTTGTTATTTCTTGGATGGAGTTCTTTATTTTCATTATTTCTTAATATGCTTTCTTGAGGCTTTTCAAATCCTCTGCAACTTCTTTCAGTTTTAGCTTTTTTTTCTTTTTTGATTGTATTTATTATATCCATCTATTCTCTGATCTCTTTGAGTATCTTCTGGCTGCAGTCATTCTGGGAGGTTTCCATTGTTTGTGGTCTAATAGCTGTTTTTTCAGGTGTTAACTCTTTGGAACTCTGGGGATTACCAGTGATTTTTCATTGGTTTTTCCTCATTCTGTCCTTTTCCTTTCCACAGTTCTGTCTTTCCTTTTAATTCTGTTGCTTAGTAAGAAATGTAGAAGCAATTACTTCTGTTGTTTGCTCTGCCTCCTATCCTTCCCTGAGCTAAGCCTCTGGATTTGCTCACTTTTGAAATAGGGCTGGGGATGGAGAGCTGTGCTGTCTCTTAAAAAATTTGAACACTAAGTGGGGGAGAAGGGAGAACAAGGATTCAGAAACTACCTATGGGTCACAATGCTCACAATCTGGTGAATGGATCACCTTGAGACTCACTCTCTGTCACTATACAATATGATTATGCAATTGGTGTTCTTGTGTAACCCTTGAGTCCAAGATAAAATATAAGAAAGGAAAAGAGAGGAAAGAAGGAGAGAGAAAAGGAGAGATAAAAGTAAAAGGAAGAAAAAAGAAAAATAAACAAACAAACAAATTCACACTGATATGCTACCACAAATTTGCTATATCTCATTGGTGGGGGAAGCTCCCCATTGTGGCAGGTTCTGTGACTGTGGTTATCTTCTTTGCTGTTGAAATTTGAGTTTATATTCTTTAACCCTTGCTAAGTGTAACTGATGGCCAGATAGGGGAGATATAGGAGAGTGACTTGTCTCATCATCTTCTGGACTCTCCCTCCCTTGCTCTCCAAGTGTGGTCACAGCCCCCACAGTATACAGATCATGGGGTGTCCTGCCCTTCTGGTATCTTTTGCACATTGCTGGGTGGGGAAGCCAGTTTGGCACTCACCAAGTTTCTTCTCCAGTCAGATCTACTACATGTGACTATTGACCAGCAGCTGGCTCAGGGAGGGGTGTGGGGATGGGATCGACTGGGGTTCTGCACCCACCATGACCCTCCAGGGCTTGTGCACACAGGGAGATCTCCTCTGGGTTCATGAGGAGCAGCCCCAGAACAATGTTCTTAATTCCCAGCACTCTGCTACTCCACAGAGGCCACCCTAGGTCACTTCTTTGACCAGGCTTTATGTTGGCTGTTCAGTCTCTAGCCAAATTGCTGTTCCAGTTGCACATGGGGTTGAAGAAGACAGTGTCCTCTCCAGCAAACACCACAGTCTTCCAATCACAGGTCCTGGTGGCAGGGCCTTTAAGTCTGGTCTGGTGCTTGAAATGGTGGTGGTGAGTCTAGGTGGCAGGTAGTTTCCTTTCCAGGAGGACTTTCCTATTTTCAGGAGATGGTGCTGGATTGTGCATAAAGGGAGCAGCAGGGTTCGAGTGGCAGCAGTGGTGGTTGCCCTGTGAGGAGATGCCCTGCTGTCTTCTTCTGAGTCCCCGCTTGATCCAATACCTGTGTCCAGTAACACTCCCATCCATATGCTCTCTTGTCCTCACACTCACTCACTCACACAGACATTCATGCACTCACACCAGTTCCACTGCCATCTACCAGCATGTGCTTAAGTCTTTCTCCATGCCAAGAAATATTCAAGAGATTCAAGATACAAAGATAAAAGCATATGGTCTCTGCCCTTGAGAACCTAATACTTAAATATTAGTTAAGTATCTAGTATGTGTTAAGTTTTTATTGGGAGTTGGTGCTCTAACAGATGAGAAACATGACACCTATCATTAACAGACAGGCTCAGAATTTAGAGACACATAAACTAATAATTTCTCAGCAGAGTAATTCAAGCTGCGACAACTGCGTATACAAGGTATGGAAGATAAGTGCTCTCAAGCTCAAGTGGAGATGTGGTCATGGAAGGTTTCCAAGGGGAATCATGTTGAGGGTTAAACAGGAGCATGCCAATTAAGGGAGGGGAAGAAACATGGCATGAGAGAGTGCAGTTACTGTACTTGCGCCGTTCTGTAGACATAGAAATTGTGCTTTGTAGCCGGGTTCGGTGGCTCAACCTGTAATTCCAGTGCTTTGGGAGGCTGAGGTGAGTGGATTGCCTGAGCCTGTGGGTTCGAGACCCACCCAGGCCACTTGACGAGACCTCATCTCTACCGTAAATCAAAAAATTAGCCGAGCATGGTAGTGCATGCCTGTAGTTCTGGCTACTTGGAAGACTGAGGCAGATGGATCGCTGGAGCCCAGCAGGTCAACACTGGTGTGGCCGTGGGTATGTCACTACACTCCAGCCTGGGCGACAGAGTGAGACTCCAACTCAAAAAAAAAAAAAGAAAAGAAAAGAAAAGTAAAGTTGCCACTTAATCTAGTGGAGAATTTAAGCAGGGACATTTAAGGTAGTACAGTGACACCTAGTGGTGGAAGAAGGACCTCCCAGGTCCTAACTAGTTAGGCTCCCCATTCAGCTCATCTCTGTCCGTTGGCAGGTTGGTACTCTGATGACATCAGTGGGCACCTGCAGCAGGAAGTGTGCTGCTTTCACAGAACGCCGTGGTCTGCTGTGTCCAGGGTGGATGAGCAAGTGGATGAGCAACTGTGAAGAACACAAACATCCTGCCTATAGTAGCAATACTGCATTGTACACTTAAGTTTTATTAAATGGGTAGATCTCAAGTTACATGTTTCTATTATAATTAACACACACACACACATGCACACACACACAAAACCAACCAACCAGCCCAACAAAAGTCCAACTAAAAAACCCAAAGACCTAGTTTGATTCTGTAACAGAGCCAGACTAGATAATCAAAGATGCCCCTAGTGAGCCCTCTCTGAGCCCAGAGACAGAAAAGGACCAGCTCAAAGACACATAAATTAGTTTCAGTCAGCAAGGTTTCCTGCTGCTCAGAAAGAAGCCCTTTCCTTTCCATCAATCTTCTTATCCTGATAGACCTGGATGTGGTGGAATTGTGCTTTGGTGAACAGAAAGGTGGTCTTGCAGAGGAGCAAAACAATGGAATGGAAGCGTGAGGATTTTTTAAAAATCATACTTAAAAAAAAATTTTAGATTTGGGGGTACACGTATATGTTTGTTACATGGACATATTGTGCAGTGGTGGTGATTAGGTCTCAGGTGACCCATTCCCCAGAGAGCAAACACTGTTCTCTCTGTATGCAGTTTCTGAAACAAAACCCTGCCCCCACTCCTCCCTTATTGGTGTCCCCAGTGTATATTGTTTTCACCTTTGTGACCATGACTGAGAACATGTGGTGTTTGGTTTTCTGTTTCTAAGTTGTCGGGAGCTGCAATCACTAGTAAAAGTAAGCTAAAAGGGACCTGAAAACAGGAAAAATGCCGGCTGGGAGCAAGGCCCCAGTAAAATGCGGCCATGATAGAGGCAAAGCCCCGTGGACCCTGTTGACGGACCTTCCCGAACTTTGAAGGATTGCGTGCATAGATGCGCAAATGGATGATGGCATTTGACAGCAAAAATTATACCTAGGCATAATGGAGGTGAGATTGCAGCCAAAAGGGTGCCCCTAGGGTGTGTAAGGATGTTTTTCAGGAACAGCAGGAGGCCGAGAAAAACGAGTCGACCACTTCCTCATAAACAACAGACCCCAGCTGAGCGCTGGTGGAAAACAACCATTTGAGATAAAAAATAGGTTAAGATATTTTAGGATTAAATAAGTAGTTTAATGAAGATATAATTTAGAATATTAATAATAAGATAGTAAGATAAGATAAACTAGTAAGATAAGAGATATATAATAGAATAAGTGATAGTTAAGAAAATATAGAGACATAAGGATAGAAATAAGATTAATAGAAATAAATATATAGTAGTAAGTAAGCTAAATAAGACTTAGGGTTAAGGTTTAGCTTTATAGGGTAAGAATATTATAGGCCTATAATAGTAAATAGTTATGAGAAAGTTAGGAAGAAAACCAGGACGTTCATAAATGTTTGACTTAAGAAAAACACCATCTGTGGTTGAAATTGTTAAAGGTCAACCTTATTGCGAGTGCAAAAAGGATGTCCGTGGACGTTTGGTTAGCAACATAAGATACTTTTGTGGGTACAGGGGTGAGTAGAAAACCTATATAAGCTTGTGAAAAATAAATAAAAATTGGCAGAGTCTTGAGCTCTCCCTAGGAAGAGGATTCCTGTTGTTTTCATCTTTTCTTTGTCGCCGCTTCCCGATTCTCCCGTCTCAAGCCCTGACTCTCTCCTGGAGCTGGACTCCAGCACTAAGTCAGTTGACTTAGGATGATGATCTCCAGCTTCATCCATGTTGCTGCAGAGGACATGATTTCATTCTTTTTTATGGCTGTGTAGTATTCTATTGGGTATATATACCACATTTTCATCATCCACTGATTGATTTAGGCTAATTCCACATTTTTGCAATTGTGAATTTTGCTGTGATGAGCATGTGGATGCAGGTGACTTTTGCATAAATGACCTCTGCTCCTTAGGGCAGATGTTTGATAGTGGGATTGTTGGATCAAATGGTAGATATACTTTTAGTTCTTTGAGTAATCTTCATATCGCTTTCTGTAGAGGTGGTGCTAATTTGCACTCCAACCAACAGTGTATAAGTGTTCCCTTTTCTCCTCATTGGCACCAGCATCTATTGTTGTTTGGGTTTTAAGTAATGGTCATTCTGAATGGTATAAGGTTGTATTTCATTGTGATTTTAATGTTTATTTCCCTGATTATGAATGATATTGAGCATTTTTTCATATGTTTGCTGGCCATTTGTATATCTTCTTTTGAGAGATGTCTATTCTTGTCATTTGCCCAATTTTTAATGTGGTTATTTGCTTTTCTCTTGTTGATTTGAGTTCTTTGTAGATTCTGGATGTTAGTTGTTTTTTTATTCTTTGCCAGATGTATAGTTTGTGCATATCTTTTCCCATTCTGTAGATTGCCTATTTGTCTATTACTTCTATTGTTGTGCAGAAACTTTTTAGTTTAAGTCCCACTTTTTAATTTTTGTTTTAGTTACATTTGTTTTTGAGGTTTTAGCCATAAATTCTTTGCCTAGGCCAATGTCCATAAAAGTTTTTTCTAGGGTGTCTTTTAGGATTTTTATGGTTTCAGGTCTGACATTTAAGTCTTGAATCTACCTTGAGTTAATTTTTGTACACGGAATGAGATAGTGATCAAATTTCATTTTTCTGTATGTGGTGATCCAATTTTCCAAACACCATTTGTTGAATAGGGTGCTCTTTACCCAGTGTTTTTGGTTTTTTCTTTTTTCTTTGTCAAAGATCAGTTGATTGTAGATATTTGGGTTTATTTCTGGATTTTCTATTGGTCTATGTGACTGCTCTTGTACCAGTACCATGCTGGTTTGATTATTAAAGACTTGTAGTATAATTTGAAGTCAGGTAATGCAATGCCTCCAGTTTTTGAGGTTTTAGCCATAAATTCTTTGCCTCGGCCAAAGTCTGTAAGAGTTTTTTCTAGGGTGTGTTTTAGGATTTTTATGGTTTGGGTTTTTTTTTTTTTTGCTTAGGATTGCTTTGGCTATTCTGGCTCTTTTTTGGCTCCATATGAATTTTAGGATTGTTTTTCAAATTCTGTGAAAAATGACATTGGTAGTTTGATAAGGATTGCATTGAATCTATGGATTATTTTGGGTAATATGGTAATTTTAATAATGTTGATTTTTTTCAACCCATGAACATAGGATGTTTCTCCATTTCTTTGTGTCCTCTACAATTTTTTCATCAGAGTTTTGTAGTTCTCTATGTAGAGGTCATTCATGTTTTTGGTTAAATATATTTGCTGCCACTGTAAATGGAATTGAGGTCTTGATTTGATTCTCAGCTTGGTTGCCGTTAGTGTGTAGCAGTGCTACTGATTTGTGTGTTGATTTTGTATCCTGAAATTTTACCAAATTCATTTATCAAGTCTGGGAGTCTTTTGAGGAGTCTTTAGGGTTCTCTAGTTATAAGATCATACTGTAGGCATACATACATAGTTTGATTTCTTCTTTTCCAATTCGTATACTCTTTATTTCTTTATCTTGCCAAATTGTTCTGTCTAGGACTTCTAGTACTATGTTGAATAGTAATGGTGAAAGTGGGCATCTTTGCTTTGTTCCAGTTTTGAGTGAGAATGTGTTCAAATTTTCTCCATTATTGTGTCATTGGCTATGGGTTTGCCAGATATAGCTTTTATTATTTTGAGGAATGTTCCCTCTATGCCTATTTTGCTGAGAGTTTTTATCATGAAGTGATACTGAATTTTATCAAATGCTTTTTCTGTCTATTGAAATGATCATATGATTTTTGTTTGCAATTCTATTTATGTAGTGAATCACATTTAGTGACTTGCATATGTTGAACCATCCTTGCATTCCTGGGATAAAACCCACTTGGTCGTGGTGTATTTTTTTTTAATGTGCTGTTAAATTCGGTTTGCTAATATTTTCTTGAGGATTTTGTCATCTATGTTTATAAGGGATATTGGTCTGTAGTTTTCTTTTTTGTTTTGTCTTTTCCTGGCTTTAGTATCAGAGTGATAATGACCTCATAGAATGAGTTAGGGAGGATTCCCATCTCTCAATCCTATAGAATAGCACCAGTAAAATTGGTACTAGTTCTTCTTTTGAAGGTGTGGTAGAATTCAGCTGCAAGTCCATTAGGTCCTGGACTTTTTATGTTGGGAGATATTAAATACTATTTCAATCTCTCTTCTCATTATTGGTCTGTTCAGGGTTTCTATTTCTGCCTGATTCAAGGTTAGGGGATTGTATGGTTCCAAGAATTTTTCCATTTCTTCTAGATTTTCTAGTTTGTTTGCATAAAGGTGTTCATAATAGTCTTGGATAATCTTTTGAATGTCTATTGTATCAGTCGTAATGTCTCATTTTTCATTTCTGATTGAGCTAATTTTAGTCATCTTTCTTCTTCTTCTTCTTTTTTTTTTGAGTTGGAGTCTCACTCTGTTTCCCAGACTGAAGTGCAGTGGCACACTCTTGGCCACTGCAGCCTGAACCTGCTGGGTTCTGGAGATCCTTCAACCTCAGCCTTCCAAGTAGCTACCATGCCTGGCTAATTTTTTTTTATTTATTTATTGTAGAGACGAGGTCTCGCCAAGCTGTCCCTGTGGGTCTTGAACCCACAGGCTCAGGCAATCCACTCACCTTGGTGCTGGGATTACAGGCTGAGCCTCTGAGCCCAGCCTTTCTTCATTTCTTAATCTAGGTAGTGGTTTATCCCTTTTGTTTAGCTTTTCAAAGAACCAACTTTTTGTTTCATTGATTCTTCATGTATTTTTTATTTCAATTTCATTTAATTTTGCCCTGATCTTCATTATTTCTTTTCTTCTACTAGCTTTGGGTTTGGTTTGTTTGTGTTTGTCTAGTTCCTTGAGGTATGGTGTTAGGTTGTTGATGTGTAATCTTTCAGTCTTATTAATGTAGGCCTTAAGTGTTATATATTTTCCTATTAGCACAGCTCTGGCTTGCTCATTGCTATGAGCACAGCTTTGGATTGTTTCACCGTTGCCATTTGTTTTAAGGAATTTTTTATATTTCCATTTTGATTTCATTATTGATCCAAGGATCATTCAGAAGGATCACAAATTCATGAATTTGTTTACCATATTTTTGTTTCATTTTACAAGTTCTTCTTGGAGTTATTTTCTAGTTTTACTCTACTCTGGTCTGAGAAAGTGCTTTATATAATTTCAATTTTTTTGAATTTACTGCAACTTGTTTTGTGGCCTATCTTATAGTCTATCTTGGAGAATGTTCCAAATGGTGATGAGGAAAATATATGTTCTGTAGTTGTGGGATGGAATGTTCTATAGATGTGTGTTAGTTCCATTTCCTCTACAGTACTGTTTAAACCCAATGTGTCTTTTTTGACTTTCTGCCTTGATGATCTGTCCATTGCTGTCAGTGAAGTGTTGAAGTCTCCCACTCTTATTGTATTTCTATCTTTTAAAAAAATGTCTAGTAGAATTTGTTTTATAAAGCTGTGGGCTCCTTTTGTTAGGCACATATATATTTTAAATTGTTTTATCTTCTCATTGGACTAATCCCTTTATCATTATATATCATTGCCTTTTTTTAAGCTATTGTTAATTTAAAGTTTGTTTTATCTGATATGAGAATAGCTACTCCTGCTTGATTTTGGTTTCCGTTTGTGTGGAATATTTCCCCCCATCTCTTCACCTTGAGTCTATAGGAGTCTTTGTGAGTTAAATGGGTCTCTTGAAGACAGTAGATATTTAGGTTGTGTTTTTTAAAATCAATTCTGCCAGTCTATATCTTTTTAGTTCGGCATTGAGACCATTGATATTCATAGTTAATAATAATATGAAATATACTATTCTAATCATCATACTGGTTGTTATCTGGCTGTTTTATTTATTTTCCCATAAGTCCTGTAAGCTTTATGGTTTCCAGCATTTTCCTACTAGTGTATTTTAAACTTTTGTTTTAGTATTTAGAACTCCTTTGAGTATTTTTTGCAGAGTTCATCTAGTGGTAACAAATCTCCTCAGCATTTGCTTGTCTGCAAAGGACTTTATTTCTCCTTCATTTATGAAATTTAGTGTTATTGGATTCAAAATCCTTGGCTGATTGTTATTTTTTTGGAGGAGATTAAAGATGGGGCCCCAATCCCTTTTGACTGGTAGGATTTCTTCTGAGAAGCCTGCTGTTGGTGTGTTAGGTTTTCCTTTGTAAGTTATTTGATGATTTTGTCTCACTTCTCTTGAAATTCTTTTCTTCACATTAACTTTGCATAACAAGATAATTATATGCCTTGGGAATGATCTTTTTGCAGTGAATATTCTGGGGGTTCTTTGGACTTCTTGTATCTAGATATTTAGATTTCTGACAAGGCTAGGGAAGTTTTCATTCACTGTTTCCTCAAATAGGTTTTCCAGACCTGTTGCTTTCCCTTCTTCCTTAGGAACACCTATGATTTTAGATTTGGACATTTTACATAATCCCACATATTTGGGCAACTTTGTTCTGTCCTGTTTCTTTTTTCTTTATTGTTGTCTGATTGGGTTAACTCAAAAGCCTTGTCTTCATGTTCTGAGATATTTTCTTCTGCTTGTTCTAGTCTATTAAAACTTTCCACTGTATTTTGTACTTCCATAAATGCTTCTTTCATTTCCGAAATTTTAGACTTTTTTTTTTAAAATGTGTCTGCTTTGTGGAGAATTTTTTATTCATGTCCTGAATAGTTTTTTTTTATTTTCTTGTTGGTTTTCATTCATTTTTTCCTGAAGTTCATTGATACATTTTATAATCAACTTTTTGAGTTCTATGTCTGGAATTTCAAAAATTTCATTTTGATGAAGAGTTAGTGTTGATTTGTCGGGGAGTTGAATACTGTTTTGTCGTATTTTCAGAATTATTTTTTCTGGTTCCTTCTCATTTGGGGGATTATTTCTTCTTATTTACTGTTGGCAGGGGCTGACATAGGCACTGTAGATTTCCCTTGGTTATACATAGTCTTGGTGTGGTGAATTTCTCAATTGCCAACTGTGTCAGCCCTGTGCTGTGTACCTGCATTGGCTCATGGCATTCTGAGTTGCTGGAGTGGCTTGCAAAATGCTTTTAGCTGGTGTTTGTAATCAGTCTTTGCCCAAAGCTGAGGTATTGTATCTGATGTGGTGGGTTGTACTGTTGACCTCCAGTCAGGTGATGTCACTTGTGGGAGAAAGCCAGCTGTGATGGTGGCTGTAGGGTTGTTCCCTAGCAAGTGTTGCTCCACAAAGGTGTCCAGCCAACCTAGGCAGAGAACCCTTTCCCTGGTGGAACTCTGGGGATTTCCCAAGTTTTCTGTCTGTTTTGAGCCTTTAGGAGGAGTGCAGGGGAATGGAGATGAAGCACCCTGCAAGTATGCATTCTTAGCTACCCCAGTGGGGATTAGGAGGGAATCCTCAGCCACTGGGGTAACGCTGTTGTGCAGAGCAGACCCAGAAGAATTCACTAGGGAATGAAAAGTTACTATGGCAACACATCCCTCTCAGCTTCTTGGCTTCAGGCAATCTGTGATCTGAATGTCAGGGTACAGAGGCCTCAGAGCCTCAGGTGTTCTCAGGCAACCCTCCCAGCCAGGAACTGTCTGTGGCAGAGTTTGTCCTTGGAGCCTGTTCCCGCTCAAGCTGGCTGGAAAGCAGATGCTCTGCCCTGCAAGGGTTGAGCTCTTTGGAAATGGCAGTTAGTGGTGCTCAAGGATTTTTTCCAGCACCCCTCCACAGCACAGCATGGCTGTGGGGAGGGCAGTTTCTCATGAGAGAAGTCCTGCAAGTTCACAGCAGGAGCACAGAACTCCTGACTTTCCATCACTCACTTTCCCTATTGTATATCCAGAGGCTGTGTTGGACTGTGGGGGTGCAAGAAAGAATCTGGCCAGTTCCAGCCCACGTCAGTGGATTTTTTTTCTTTTTCTTTGCTCTAATTATCTAATTATCACTCCTTTGAGAGTTGTGGGATGTGCTGCTGGATCTGTTCCTCTCTGAGTGCTGAGGAAACTCTATCTTGGTTTACTCTGTAGGGGAAACTAATTCTAGCTGCTTCATGTTGGCCATCTTAATCCTATTTAGTATGTTTTGAGAGAAGTCACAACCTCTCTGCCTGGAGAATGGAAAGAGGCACGGATTGGAGTCCCCTGAAGAAGCCTCTCTTCTTCTCCATGCTGTTCAGCACCTGTGTTCTTCTTCCTGACTGCTCAGGGCCAAGATCAGTCTTTGATCTTTGATTATCTGATTCTCCACCTGAGGGACTAATTTGATGGTTCACAGTAACAATATGTTGCAAATGATTCTCATAAGGGCAGTAGGGGAAAGCCTGGGGTGTATCAGAATCATCTGAGGAGCTAAGGAGATTGTCCCTCTTAGTTAAAAGACTGCTGCAATGAGAGGACTTGGATCTTGTGCAATGTAAGAGGGGCCTTATGAGGCACATGGAGGAATTCATCTGTGGGGACTCTTGTCAAGGGGCTCTGGCTAACGTTTTCCCTAGTGGAAGTGTCCCAGCAGAATGGTCTTCAAAGGCTATCTGGCTACCTGACATGGAGGCCAGTCTCTTCTGGAAAGTTCAGGCAGCTCCCTTCTTTGACTCTAGGTTTCCATGTGTATTTTCCCTTTTAACATAGGTGCTTTGTCTGCCTAACTTTTCCCTGAGATGCAAATTCTCCAGCTTCTCTTTCCCCACCAGCAGTCCCAGGTTCCACCATGGCCAGGACAGGTAGGGAGCAGTCATCTCTCACTTCTAACAAAACTTGTTACTGCAGACACAGGATGCAAAGAGAATTTGCTATCAACTTGCTGGAAAGAAATTGTGGTATCAAGATGCTCCAGAGATATGCCCTTGCTGTTTCCCTAAAATCCTTCTCTTCAGTCCATGTTTGGTTATTCATTTTAGCAGTTAAAAGATTCTTACTTTATTTAGTGATTTTTGAAATCTAGATATTTCAAAGACAAATGAGGCATGCAGAAAATGACCAAATGCAAAATGACTTGTTAGTTATTCTAATTAGCAAACAGATTTATATTTGACTAATTTGTATAGCACTAATTGCAAGTATTTAGGGGACATTTACTGGGTCTTGTGGGCCTTGCACTATACTAAGTGCTTTATATGCATTTTATCATTTCATTCTCAAACAGCACTCCAAAGCAGAGAATTTTAGTATCTCAATTTGCATTTGTGAAACAGGCTTGAAGACTTGGCCCAGACCACGTAGAAAGTTGTCAGGTCTCCGAGAATAGGGATCTTGCCTTATCTCCTGCTGTCTCCATTTGCCTGGAACAGAATCCTAGACATACCAGAGCCAAAGAAATGCTGGTGAGTGATGATGGTGAAGGTGGTGTTGACAGATGATGACTTCTGACTAAGATGTGTGGTCTCTGATTCCACCAGTTACTCCTTTACTCTGTCTCCAGATGTAAGCCACACAAAGATTGTCCCATTAGAGACTTTGGAAAATGCCTTGTTTTTCTGCCAAGTTTGGGAAAGAAGACAGTGCCTTGATTCTATTGTTGCCCTAGTTTTGTTTTCTGCAAAATGGGGATAAGAAATATGACTTCGGGGAAAATGAGACATAATGTACATCATAGAGGTAAAAACACTTTCTAAGTTGTTAATCATTATACATAAGTGAGATGTTACTTCTATAAAGAGTTAAGTATTGATAATAATGTCCATGCCCAGCTGAAAGGGTAGACCACCTTCTCCCTATTCTGTGCATAAAGCAAAACTGTGCTCTCATCTTCCATGCTTGAATCTTGGTATTCAAAGGTGGAAGGAGACAGCTGGAGCTACTCAATCCTTCCCTTGACACACCTTGATTTTCAGGTCTCTTTTCTTGCTATAATGAGAAAAACTAATTTTAAATGTCAGAAGCTGATTATTGCTTTGTTGATGTGACAACCCACATTACTTGCAGTCCCTCAGATAGGTGCCTTGAATTGAAGATTTCCCCATTATACATCAACCTGGTGCTCACTCAAATATAACCACAAACTTTTTGTTACCATCTTGTAAAAAAATTAAATTTAGAAATTGACAGTAAACATCTGGAAATGTTTTACAGTAATTTTATAGATCACTTTTATGTGTGTTGAATCTAATAATAAAAAATAGTGACTTGCATTTTATTTGTTCTTTTAATTTTTACCAATACATATTAATTGCATTTTCCAAAAGTATGAGTCTGTGATGAATCAGACCTTTTAAAAAAGAAGTCATTCACTACTTGTAGTTTGATTAAATCCTGCTTTATCCCTGAAAGGGAGAAGTGGATGGCTTCTAGCTTTTCATGCTAAGGATCTCTCTTAACCTTAGAAAAATGTGTTTATCTCCTCCTGGGGGACAATACCATGTGCAGTGATAAAGGAGATGGCGCACCTGCTCTTGACCGGCCACAGAGGGTCTCATGTGCTCCTCTCCCAGAGAGTCAGGTATGGACTTGCTTTGCATTTACACATTCAAGAAGACCACTCAAATGATTATTTTCCCAATAACAAAAACAACACTTGCTCCTTGGTAACTCCTGGTTCTCTTCTAAATGCAGAAGTAGCTGGCAACATTTAAAATATCTGGCTCACCAGGTGTGTCTTTACCAAAAAATAAGAAAACAGTTTCCGAGAGGTTGAGTAACTTGCACTAGGCATATAACCAGTACAGCTTAGAATCAAGATTTAAACACGGGACTATTTTCCACAAGAGCTCATGATCTTTCCAGTTTACCACAATTGGTTTGGTGGAATGAGGCAGATCCCCTAAATTCCACAAGGCACACCACATAGTCTCTGCAGGAAGAGTTGAGGAGTATAGAGAAGGTGAAAAGAGAAAGGCAGTCAGGCCAACTCAGACGGTGGAGAAGTAAGGAAAAATTGAGGGAGTGGTACAGAGTTGCCAGACATTGCTATGGGTTGAAGTGTGTCCCTCCCCCAGCCCAATTCATAAGCTGAAATCCTAAGGCTGGGCACAGTGACTCAAGCCTGTAATTCCAGCACTTTGGGTGGCTGAGGCGAGCAGACTGCCTGAGCCCAGGGGTTCAAGACCAGCCCGGGCAACTTGGTGAGACCTCGTCTCTACAATATATCAAAAAATTAGCTGAGCATGTAGTGCATGCCTATAGTTCTGGCTACTTGGAAGATTGAGGCAGAAGGATCACCTGAGCCCAGTAGGTTGACGCTGGGGTGGCCATGAGCGTGCCACTGCACTCTAGCCAGGGCGATGCAATGGAGTGAGACTCTAACTCAAAAAAAAAAAAAAAAAAAGAAATCCTAACCCAAGTACCTCAGAACATGGCCCTGTTTGAGAATAGGGTCTTTTTTAGAGATAATCAAGTTTAAATGAGATTATTAGAATGGGCCCTAATCCAGTATGACTGATATCCTCATAGAAAGAGCAAATTTGGAGACAGACACATATAGAGCATAAATAATGTGAAGAGACATAGGGAAAGATGACCACCTATACCCAGGGAGAGAAGCCCAGAACAGATCCTTCCCTCACAACCTTCAGAAGGAGCCAACATTGCTGACACCTGGATCTCAGGCTTTTATCCTCCAGAGCTGTGAGACAATACATTTTTGTTGTTCAATCCACCAAGTCTGCAGTACTTTGTTGCAGTAGCCCTAGCAAACTAATGCAGACATCCTAGACTAAAAGGAACTCTGGAAAGTCTCAGCTTTCAGAACATGATAACATCATTAGAGATTCCAGAGAAGGCTGGTTGCCCCCAGCAGGAGGGAGAGGACTTCATGCCTGCTCATGCCGCTGATGTTGTCTTATGCCATGAACATTTACTTACCAGCTGTCAGGGCAGAGGGAATAAGGATGTTCTTTACAAGCCTGTCAACTTCCTAATCTAGTTCCACCTCTGCTGCCCTGGTTCTTGATAAATTTCTGACCATCAGTCATGCTTTCAGGTCTGATAGCCACAGCCCTGTTACAAAGAGATTTTCACCAGACACAACTATATCAGTCTTAAACGTATGGTCAGTATTGCCTTGGGAGGTGCATACTACTGACATAAATAGTGTAGTTTTAGCCCAGGCCCTCAGCTACTTCCTGCAGGAGGCAGACACTCTGCCTTCACCACTACAAAATTCCTCTCAGTTCTGTTAGGACAGAATACTAAGAATGAGCAGGCCACCCCAAAAAGGGGCCATCTGCATTCTGTGGAGGAAGAGGGCTCTGCTGGCTAGGGGGAAGCTGTGCAAACAGGAAGCCAAAGCAGATTCCAATGCTCTGCTTCAGAAAGGAATATGTTCATAAGTGCCACACGCCATTCTGCAGAGGGTACCTCTGACTACAGGTGGAGGCCCTTTGAGCATCTTCTGGAGGCTTCTTGAGGACTTTCTCACTCACCTTATAATAAAACAACCAACTTACATGTTGGGACAGACGAATTTCTGTGGAAGAATATTTTTCTCTTTTTCTAGTCATAGAAGTGGACCTTGTAAGATAGTCTAAAATGATGGTAGAGTTTGGTCACCCCTATTTTGTCTTGTGGATCAGTTGTTCCTGTAGATGAGCCAGTTTAAACAGTAAACATTCTTGGGTTCTCACCCCTCGAGATACAGAGCCAGGAGTCTGAGCATGTATATATAGGGAATTTGTATTTTAAAAACACTCCAGGTGATTATAATGTGCAGCCAGATTTGGGAACCCCAGTTCCCCATTTCTATATTGTATGTGTGCATGCGTGTGTACACACACACACACACACACGCACACACACACGTACATACATATGTATCTTTAACACATATTCGCTGAACACTTTCCCTGTTCTAGAAACTGGGCAAAAGCTTAGGTATATAGGGATCAAAGGCACAATTTCTGTCCTCAGATAGTCCAGCTTAATGGGAAAAACAGACTGGAACAGACACTTATCATCCAGTCATACTTACTTGGGTTGAATTAGACCCAGGAGGTCTGAGAATATTGAATCTGCCTTTGGAAGTGCATGGGGGAGTGAGCTTAGGACACTGGTCTTCAACTGGGGGAGATTTTTCATCTAGGAGATATTTGGAAATGTCCGGGGACATTTTTGGTGGTCTCAGTTTGAAAGGGTGCTGAGAGAATCTAGGGGTAGGGGCCAGAGAGGGATGTTGCTGAGCTCCTGCATACACTGAAAAACACTCACAACAACATCAGAAGTGATGAGTGGGGGTAGCCCTATAGAAAAGGCTTCTCAGGGGTTGGAACCGACCAGGCACACAAAGTGGGGAGTTGGTGATGGGAAGGTTACTCCCAGGCATAGGACACAGCATTTCTGAAGGCCTGAAGACCCCAAGCAAGCACGCCTTGTGGAAACTGTGGGACAATTTGCAAGTTGGTGGTGAGGGAAGAGTCCAGAGGGGGCTGAATGAAACTTGTATTCCTCACATTGGAAGAGTGTATTTCATCCTCAATACTAGAGGAAGTCACTCAAGCCTAAGTGGTCAACTACAGAAGTGAACTTGCATTTTAGAAATATTACTCTGACATAAAGTTAAATAAAGCACTAAGATGGAGTGGTGAGTACTGAAAGGACTCAGGTCTCTGAGCAAAGAGACAAAGGCAAAGCTTTCCAGACCCAGATTAGGTCCAAGAACTGAGGAAACACATTGGAGAAGAAAGTAGCAGGAGATAGAGTGGACTGTGGGAAATCCAGAGAGGTTAAGTGACTTACTCATGGGTGCATGGAAGCTTTTGGAAGGCCTGAAAATTTTGACAGATGCTCCTAAGATCAACATATACTGTAACAATCGCTGTATAGGATGGAAGCTCAGAAATAACTGCCGAGGTTCCCAAACACTACCTGTGGTGGAGTTTCCTCCCTGAGAGTAAAGATTGGGCTGTCATCGATATGAGGATAAGAGTAATTTGATTGCTCATAACTGTCCTATGAAATTGATATTATCCTCAATATTTATATAATTTGATTGCTCATAACTGTCCTATGAAATTGATATTATCCTCAATATTTATAAATTTGAAAACTGAGAGGCCGTGAGGTTATCTCACAGATAGTGTATCAGTTAGCTATTGCTGCATAACAACATACTTCTCCCCCATCAATGACTTCCATTGATGACTTGGTTCTACTCATGGGTTTATAGGTAGCTGCATGGCTTTGCTGATCTCTGTTGGGATTTTTCACATCTGGAGACTTGGCAAAGATAACTCAACTTTGTTCTGCATGGTCTTCTCAGCTAACTTGAACATGTTCCCATAGCAATGCAGAAAAGTCATAAGAAGAAGAGGCATGTAAGCACTTTTCCAAGTCTTTGCTTTAAATGTGCTACTGTATGGTTGGTCAGTGCAAGTTACCTTGCTGAGCTCAGAGTCAGAGTGACAGGAGACTAACAGGTACAGAGCTAAAGGCACAGACTCAGGGAGACTACTAATTAGGGTCATTAGATCATTCCACTTCCTCACCAAGTAGTGACAGAGTCAGGATTTGAGCTGGAATCTTTAGATTCCAAAGTATGTGTTTTTCAACCAGAATCTTCTACTTTGATAAGAAAAAGGTTTTACAAAATTAGTTAGGACTTTGCAGCAATAAAAAACACTTTCATATGTATTATCCTAACTGAGGCTTGGAACAACCTGGTGATGCTGGGAGGACTGATGTCTTTGTGCAAAGACAAAAAAAAACCAAATAAATATGTGAAAATTTAAAGGGCTAATTTCCTTAGTAAGCAAAGAGTTCTTAGGCATGAATAAGAAAAAGATAATAGAAAGGCAGGCAAAGGCCACAAACAGTAAAATGTAGGTGGGCAACAAACATGAAACACGAATAGTGTCATTCCAAAGAAAAGAAATGCAAAATGACAAAAAAGATATCATTTTATCCTCTTGAACTGATGAAGATTTTTAGAATTCGTGATACCCAGTGTTACTTAGGGACAGGAGTAAGGGCCAGAAATAGGAAGGCTTCTAGGGGGTTGGTGGAAGAATAAATTGGTATGATATATTTGGAGAGTAATTTTGGCGATAGTGATAAAAATACACATATGAAATTCGACTTAACTATTTTTTATTTTTAGGAATTTGCCCTAAAGATAGACATAAATAAGTCTGCAAAGATATCCATAGGGATGTTCATTACAGCCTTGTTTGTGACAGTCAGATAATGAAAACTCTTTGTCAATTTAGAAAATGAGCTACATAATTTTTCTTTCAACTTCTTCCAAACTAGGTGTCAAGGAGAATGAAGCAGATTTCTATGTCCTGACATGCAAGGATCTCTAAGACATATTATGAGAGGGGGGAAAAATAGCAAGTTTGTGAACAAGATAAACAATTCTCTTTTGTATAAAATAAAAATGTATCTATGTTTGTTTCAACATGGAAAATATCTCCAAGGACATGTAAGAAGCAGTTAATAGTGGCTGATCGTGAGGAAGAACTGGAGAGGTGGAGGAAGAAAAGGACAGCTCCCTGCTTGGCTTTATTCTCTTCCTCCCTGTTTGAATTCTTTCCCCCACAAACATATACTACTTTTACCTAAGAAAACAGCATATAACAGAGAGCAGTGAACAGATTGAAAAGCAGCTATTGCATTTGATTATTATTATTTTGCTGGCAGATCTTGCTTTCACAGTAGGTTTATTTGCTCACTTAGTTCTTTTTTTACTGCCCTTATCTCCATCTATGAAGAAGACTTCATTTCTGCTCAGTGTAACACTTAGAATGCCTAGGATTTGTTTCCAAGGAAATTCATTTATAACCAGATGTTACGGGCACAAGCTCCTGTGACCACAGACAGGGTCTTGTTCCTTAGCAACTTACTCAAATTTTCTCATTCTAATTAAAATCACACATTTCCTTAAAAATGGAAGGAAATTCCTGTCCTATTCATAGCTAATATATGGATGGTCATTCACCTTTGTTCATGAAATTCACCCCTGACAAAGGCTTTGGTGAATGTGAAGGGAAATTCAGAAACATCCCCCTAACCAAGAGTTTCATCTTTGTCAAGTGCATAAATCAGTCATGTAAAAATTTTTTTCAGTTGTTTACTTATTTTTAAATACATAGTTAAAAACTCACTATGCTGTCCAGGCTGGTCTTGAACTCCTGGGCTTGAACGGTCCTCCCACCTTGGCCTCCTAAATAGCTGGGATCATATGTATGAGCCACCATTTCCAGGTTTTAGTCACTACTTTCTACCCACCTTTAATCACCCCAATCCAATTCGTTGCCTTTGGCGTTTTCAGGTAAAATATGTGAGGGGTGAATACGAATTCTTGGCCAATCTAGTCCTCAAGTTTCTTATCAGGACTGTCTGAACTCAAGTTAGGTACAGCACATTCCTAATGCTGGTACAACCTCTCTGGTGACCTGCACTCACGGCAGACAGTACTGACCTCTTTCCCCACCAAGTGTTGACAGAGCCCCATAGTCCTGTTCAGTGTTCTGCTGTGGGCTGCCACAGTGCTGTACTAGAGCTGCCCCATAGGATGAAACCTGCCATTCTACCCTGGGTGAAGAGTGGGGAAAACATTTACACCATGATAAGTACAAAATGCTACACAATTGCCAATGCAGTGTATTTCCTGAAATGATCCACTGAGAAGAGCAAAACATCATTTCTCTGGTATTCCTGGGGGATAAAAGTACATTCTGAATACAACCATGAAGAAATCTCAGGCAACCATGAACTGAGGAAACTAGAAAATAATTTCAAAACTGTCTTTATTGAAAGACAGTAAAGACTGACGAAGTGAGCATAGTTGGAGACTGATGGAAACATTGTTTCACCTCTCTACAACTTTTCTATTTTCATGAAAATATGGTGGAGGGCAATATTTTTGTTGTGATCAGTTATTGTGATCAGTTATTGTACCTCTGACAATTCATGTACTGGACTATTTTCTGTGAGACTGTGAGGCATGGACGTGGGCAGTGTTGAACCTGAGATCGAAAGGTTGAATATGAGTTCAGCATGTCATGGGGAGTGGGAACTTCCTCATCTACAAAACAGCAGTGTTGGGGTGATGATGGTCAGTTCTCACAGTTCCTGCTGTGTATTACACAACTCAACTGGGGGACACACAGTGGACAGACAGACTAGTGACAGAGACTCTCTTCTTGATCATGCGCCAGCTGGGCTCCTTTAGGCTCTCTTCTTGAGTAGGCCTCAGCCTGGGTCTACACAGACGTGAACAAACACTAACATAGTGTCTAGCCACTCACAGCTACATTAATAACATGACCCTGGTCTTCCTTAAAGTACCTGCCTAAGAAAACTCAAGGCTGTCAAAAAATGTACAGTTTATTTCAGCTGACAGCTGAGGATAGAGCCTCTGTCTCCTAGTCTTTGTGAGAGGATAGAATCCTAACTTTGGTCATTGCCAGCTAGCAGACACAGCTGGCCTAATTGCATTTATACTGACTCATCCTTTATAAGTTTTCACTTCTCTGACTCCATTTACCTCCTGTTCACCCTTTTCTTTCTTCCCTTCTTCTTGCTTTAAAATGATCAGTTTCCTCTGTACAAATCAAAGTTGAGTACGGTTCAAGCTGGTCTTTCCTCTGTTGTGGTAGTCATTACTGATTAAAATCTGTCCTTATCACTTTAACTGGCTTTATCTTTGACACTAGAGAGCAGTTTTACTAGCTTCAGGCATCTGGGTACTGTGACTATCAATCAATATGTTTCTATCAGGTGTAAAAAGTTCCAGCTGAAAAACATGAAGAACAACTAGTTGGTTAAGCAAAGTTCTGTGGAAGAGCTTCCACTGTACTGGCAGATCCCATAATACACTTTCCTTCATCTCGGACTGGTCTCTCTGTCAACTCTTTCCATCTCTCCCTTTTGTTCAGGCCAATACTTGCTTTTCTTCTTTACTCACTTTAGGAAGTCTGTCACTGCATTTCTCTCTCCTGTTTTGCACTACTCTCCCTAAAGCTTATAGACCTCTGTTCACATCTTGTTCTTCCCACCATCCCTGTGAAGATGACTGAGCAGCGAGATGGAAGGAACCTGAGTTCCCTCCTCTCCCTCTCACTTTTACAAGAGCATACATCCCACTTTGTTGCATTTAGTTGCTCCTTCCCACTAGTACTCAAGCCTCTTGATAGCAGGGCTGGTGTCATATTCAGCTTTGTTTCCCCAGCACCAACCCCAGTGCCTGACACATAGCACTTTCTGCTAATGGTTTGTTGAATGACTTGTAACCCTTTTGAAACTATTTTCATGTGATTTAATCTCACAGTGTATAGCAGATAGAGAACCACAGTCCAGTAATCAAAATAACCTGAGCTGTTTATTTTCATTTCTCAAATGCAGTGAACATAACTACATTGCTTAGAATATCTTTTTTAAGCCTTTATTCACTTAAGTTTATCAATACTGGGTTTTCAAAGTCACAGGCTTGGGGGAATGTGCACGGAGAACCACATATGGAACGTTTTATGGACCAGTCCTGGAAATGGAACACACAGTCACTTGCTCACATTTCTAAAGCCAGAACTGAACAATGCTCTTTCCACCCCAATTACAAAAGAGGCTGGGATATGTGCTCTAGGTGCATCCCAGGCTGAGTATCTTGCTTGGTCATGAGTCTATGCATTAAGAATGAAGACCTGGAGCCTGGATGAGTGTGATGTGGACAGCAGGGATGGAGAATGGAACATAGGGCTCAGATGATCCAGGAGCATTGAAGGAGAGAGCAGGAGGGCAAGCAGAGTGGGACAGGGGGTTGGGCTCAGACTACAGAAGATTTGAAAGTCTTGCAGGTGACTTGGGATTCCCTCTTTCTCTCTTAAAATAACAGGAAGCTCTCCATGGAGCTTACTCAGAGAAGAGACTTGGTCGTGTCTGCTTTAGAAGAATGACTCAGACAGTAGGATAAAGAAAAAAACAAAGAGAAAAACATAAAAGGATGACTATTTAGGAGGTTGTTTACAATGGCCGTCACTGTCTCCCCCTCACTTCCCCCCAAGATGGTCTGGAGTGAAAATTAGGGCTACAGTATGAGAATGAAGAGAAGGGGCTGGCTGACACAATTGACCGTTCAATTGATACTGAGGAGGAGGAGGGAGGAATTGAGGATGGTCTCAGGGACCTCGTGGCTTGGTAAACGTACTTTTATTGCACATGCAGAGGGTGAGAGGCACCTCTGATTTACACCTGAAAACTTAAAGGAGAAAGGAAGAAGTCATTAGTACTTAAAATATGTATGCTTGCTAATATGACCCAAGTTTTGAGTCTTCCTGACTTGGATAGACTCAGTTCCCAGGTGGTGTTACTTTTTTTTTTTTTTTTGGTGTGAAAATGATTGCATAGCCTCATGATGATACCTGATAGTGTATCCTTTCCCAGCATATGTCCCCACATAATTGAAAACCTTAGTTTAAAATGTTCCAATTCATGGTTGCATCATCTTTCAGGGTGAGAATATTGCGCAGCAGGTTGACACAATTTTTCTCATCCTCCCTGAAAATCCTACCAGAATTAGCAGTTGGATAAGTTGAGGCATGTTTGTCCACATTCCTCTGCAACTCTGTTTTGCTGTCCAAATTCTTCCTATTTACACATTCTCTGTAAACCAGGGCCTGTGACCTGAAAGCTCATTTTTGATGAGGAATTTTGTCCACTGCTTGAATGTTTAAATTTAACTCCCCAGACTCAGAGATTAAATATCACCGTGCAAAAAGTTTCCATTAATCATTGCAGATATCATGTCACAGAAGGCAATAACAAAATTTTCTGGATGCTCCTGGGCCTTTATGTGGAACCATCATCTCTTTTTCCCTGCCAAATGCAAACATTTATCTTCCTATGGTCAGACTGGAATGAGTTGCTAGTATCCACAAATTCATCACTGGCTAGCTCATGGACAAGTATATTTTTTACATGAGATCTGTCTCTACCCCCAATATTTTTGTCCTTTATCTAAACTAAAAAAAAAACCACACACCCCACATTTATTTTACTTAACAAAAATCCTTTGGAAAAATGGGTGGGATGGAGAAGAAATGAGAGGGAGCTATTCAGATTCTTAAGACTTGGCTTTGATACTCTCTTGAACTTGAGCAAGTCTGTTAACATTTCAGAGCCTCAGTTTGCTAATCAGGTTAACTAATTAGGTTTGCTAATTTATAAATTATAGTGGTTATAATAGTAGTAATAACTCTGCCTTCCCACCCCATAGGGTGCTTGGATCTGCTGCACTAACATTAGGGAATACAGTTTGTAAATTGTAAAGTACTACATAAATGTAATGTATCAGAAATACTCAATGACAGTACAAATTTTAGTCTTTAAGTTCAAATGTCTATCTCTTTCTATTCTTTCTCACTCTTACGCATACCTTTTCTTCATTGACTTAAAATATTTATTGAGTGCCTATTTTGATGACAGCATTGTGCCAGAAAGAGGGTTGTCAGTAGATACAACAGCTTCTTGGTGTCAGCTTCAAGATCAAAAAGATTCTAACAGGTGAGAAAATGACAATAGCATCTCATTAGAAAATAAGCATAGCTTGATGTGGGCTATGCTGAAAGGAATGGTGCGTGGTAGTGATTCTCACATTTGGTTGGACAGGAGAGTCGCCTGGGAGACAAGGAAAGTTCACGTTCCTATGACATTATTGTGTGTGGAATAGACTGGGAAATCTGGTTTTGTTTTTGTATTTCTTTTTTAGCAAGCTTTCTAGGAGAATTCTCAGACAATCAGCTGCATCAATTACTTACTGGAACCACAGCCATAGATAGCATGCATGTAGGAGTATGAAGGAGAGAGTGCTCAGTAGGGTGGAAGTAGCTAGGCTGGGGTTGGCTTTCTGGAGGATGAGTTTTAAGATGGGAGGGTGCGGACCCTTACTGCACCTTCAGCTTTCAGCAACAATGCCGCCTCCTCCTCTGGTGAGGGTTTTCCAACTCCATGAGATGGGGTTAGGGTTTCTTTGGGATTCTTTGGCATCCCCAGTGCCCTCTGCTTACATATCACACCACCACTTATACTTATTCATCACTTACTTGCCTCCCCTCAAAACCGTACACTCTGTGGAAGAAGGGAGAAATGTTTTGCCTTTGCTTGGCATAGTATCTGTCACACAGTAGACATTCAAAAAATATTTGTTGAAAGAATGAAAGGTGAGGGCATCCCAGGCAGGGAACAGCATAAGCCAAGGTTAGAAAGTGGGATTGACCTTGGTGTGTTTAAGGGCATGTGAGCAGACTCTTTGAGGGCAATCCAGTTGGAGAAGAGAGAGGGGTAAGATTGGTTTTATTCCTCCCCCAAATGCAGGTTAAGCACCTATGATGAACCTGGCATTTACTGGTAAGAGAACACCATTATCTCTCTAGAGAAGACATAGATTCATAAGCAAAAAATTATGGGTCAAGAAACAGCACCAGGAGTGAACAACCCAGCATGCCATGGCAGCCCAGTGTAGATAAAAAAATGCTCAGAATAATGTCACTGAGGGCAAGACATTTGAATCTGCTCCTGATGGAGGAGTAGAACTTCATCAGGTGTTGGAAGTGATGAGGGGGCAAGGATCTTAGACGTGTCACACAGTAGAAATGGCCTTTCCGTTTAAAATCACACTTGAAGCTTGAATTCTTACTTGGGATCAATCAATTTGTACTTGAATGCCTCCGTGATGGGGACCTACCCAGCCTTAGGGTGGCAGCCCATTCTGTTTTGAATGATTCATATTAGAGCTAAGGGTTGTCAGGCAGGCTGTGGTTGTGATGTGAAGTGTGTGCTGATGGGTTCAAGTCAGTTTTTCTGCTCCATAACCCTGGGTCTACTCTCACCAAAGTCTTCACCTTAACCTCAAACCTCTGCAGGGAACTGGGTTGATCCTGCTCACCACTGTACATCCAATGCTAGCACATTGCCTCATGAGAGCAGACACCCATAAAGATTTGGTGACTGAATGAACAAATACCAGGAAAGAATGGCAGTGTTCCTAGAATGCTCTTCTGCTGCAGCAGTGACTTTGGTGAATGGAAAAGTGAAGGTAGGTGTTCTGAGATGGACCGAGGCAGCCTCAAGTTGTGAGTACTGAGGCTCAGGAACCACTTGTCCCCATTACCTTCCTTAAAACTGTCCATTATTTCATGCCTCACTCATCCTCCCAGGCAGGTGAATGGGTCCTGCAGCATGGCAGAGGTTGGCCAGAGTGAACATCTCATGGGAGCTCATTTAGGTCCTCATCCTGCAGGTTGTTAAAGAACCATATCAAAGGAACGTTCTATATTTAGCAGACAGGGGAGAGCTGGATAAGAATGAGTAGCCCTTGGAATTGAAGGTATGTTCTAACCAGGAATTGGACACTATCGGTGATTTCAAAAACAAAAACAAGACACATGTTCCTGTCGTCTGGGCTGGTGGTAGAAGGGGCAGTAACTGGAAGACAGAGACCTGGGTTCTTTCAGACTCACCCTGACTTGATTAACAAACTTAGCCAAGTCACCTCTCTAGAACTTAGTTTATTCATCAAAAAGTGATGGAATTCACTTAGGCTCTTAAAACTCTGAGTGCCTAAGGACCTGGGGATCACTGATGTATTTTAAGAGGGGAAATGACATGGGTCTTAAGTGACTCCAGCTTCCATGTGAGGCTGGTTAAGTGGAGTGTTTTTTAATGCTAACATATGTAGTATACTTGAAACTTGACTTCTCTGCCAGTGATCAGTCAACGTACACTTGAACACCTTTACTGGTGGGGAACTTACCTGCCTTAAGGCAGCAACGCAAATCACCTCTCTTGAATCATTCTTTCTTCCCCCTAGAATGATTAATTGCAGTTTTTTTCTTTACTTTTGCCTACATGTTTATGAACCTACTATTAAAAAAAAATCTTTAACTTAATTTAAAAATCCATGTAAATACTAGCAGCCTCATAGTCAAAGTCACCAAGTGTTCTATCAATCTGCTTGTTGTATTTTTCCTCTGGAGCCCTCCTTTCTGGAATCCTTTGGTTTTCCACACAATCTAGCCTGTGGGCTCTCCAGGCCACTTCACAGCTGTCATCCTGGGCCTTCCTCCACCCATCCTATGTCAAGTCTCTTGTTTCCTAGATTCTGCTTTTTAAAAAAATTCTTGATTTATTTCCTCCCTTTGGTGGAGAATATCATGTAGTAGTTCCCAAAAAGGGGTTTAAGGAAAGTCATTTTTTTAAAGAAGTTTCATGTTGAAAATGTATTTTTTTATACTTACATATACATGACAGCATGTCCAGTTATTAGTCTGGATTAGAAACCTCAGAATCAGGAAGATCTTACTGCATTGATTTTTGGCCTCCAGTGTTTCCATAAATAATACAGCATGCATTCTAAGTCTTTAGTTCATCACTTCTGTTTTGTGTGTGTGTGTGTATAGACATTAGGGACTTCTTTTTATACCCAAGGTATTGAAATTTGACAATAATATGTTTTTTTTTCATTAATTTTTTCCAAGCAATGGGGCAAACACTGAGTTTGAAAACTCAGATCCTTTCATTGTGGTCAAATTTATAGAATTATTTCTACTATCATTTCCTGCCATTCCTTTTTCTTTTCCTGATCTGGAATACTCCATGTTGAATCTCTTAAACTAATCCTCAAATTACCTTATTTACTTTTTTAAAAAATATAATTCATCACTTGGTCTATGTTCTAAGCACTATCCTCAACTTCCTCTTTCAAACATTTTATTGAATTTATATTTCTGCTATCTTTCTTCTAATTTATAAGACCGCCATTTCTATAAATGTTCTGTTGTCATGATTCTTGAAAGGGTTTATTTAGTCTTTTTGTCTCAGCATAGCCATTAGAAAGTGTTTAGACATTTTATTGTGGAACAAGCAGTTTATCCCATTCTCCCTCGGCAAATCTCCGTCAGATGCAAGACTAGGACAGCCCAATATTTTAATTTATGGTTTAGCATAATAATCTTTAGTAAACTTTTAAGTTTCTTGTCAAGGCCCAAGATCTAAGATCACCCTTTGGCTGGCCAAAGTGATAAAAGTAATCATATGACCACCCCACCTTTGGTCAAAAATTTATGAGTTGCAAACGTCTGAATTTGTAAATTACAAATGTCTAACAGGTCTCCTGCAAGAAACCACCCCCCAGGGTTAACCTAATCTGTTCTTTGTGACCTACATGACATGGATAAGCCCCACCATGATAGCACTCATGTGACTGACTCACCCCTCTGCCTACTGTCCATCATCTGACATCATCAGTCCCTGCACTTGTCTGCCCCTTTGTGATGATGTGGAACAGACCACCACCCAATCACCTTAATGATCTTTCCCTATCAAGGGGAATAGTTAAAAGGACTCAGCCGGGCTTGGTGGCTCAGCCTGTAATCCCGCGCCTTTGGGAGGCTGAGGTGAGTGGATTGCCTGAGCCTACGGGTTCAAGACCTGCCTGGGCAGCAAGACCTCATCTCTACAATAAATCAAAAAATCAGCCGGGCATGGTAGCGCAAGCCTGTAATTCCGGCTACTTGGAAGGCTGAGGTGGAAGGATCGCCAGAGCCCAGCAGGTGGAGGCTGCAGTGGCTGGGAGTGGCCACTGCACTCTAGTCCGGGCGACAGAGCGAGACTCCAACTCAAAAAAAAAAAAAAGGACTCGACCGCTAGCAACCAGCGGCCATTGCCTTGCTAGACTCTGGTGTGGCCATGTGCTCTTTGAGCTATGGCTGTCTCCATGCTTCCTGACTTTAGTCACCTCCCCCACCTTGGGGAGGTGAATCCTCTCTCCCTTCTCTTTCTCTCTCTAATTTTAGACAAACTTTTCTTTTTGTTTTTTGAATTGGAATCTCACTCTGTCGCCCAGACTGGAGTGCAGTGGCCGCTTCCGGCCACCGCAGCCTCAACCTGCTGGTCTCTGGCGATCCTTCCGCCTCAACCTTCCAAGTAGCTGGAATTACAAGCATGTGCTACCACGCCCAGTTGATTTTTTTTTTATTTATTGTAGAGATGAGATCTCGCCAAGTTGCCCAAGCGGGTCTTGAACCTGCGGGCTCAGGCAATCCACTCACCTCAGCCTCCCAAAGGCGCGGGATTACAGGCTGAGCCACCGAGCCTGGCTCAAACTTTTCTTTTTTAACCTTTTTGTGTGTTGCAATTGTTTGCAATTACTCAGATCTCTGGGTTACTGGTGGTGCGCCTCCCCTCCCCTCACCCCTCCAGCATGCCACCCTTACCCTATGCGTTCCCTAATAATTCTTTTATAAAATTGCATCCTATTCTTCCACCTGGATATATAAGGCTATCGATTAGTTTTCTAATTTTTTTTCCTGTATTTTCTACTTTTCCTTTGGGTTGAGTTACTTTAAATAATGTTTACTTTGGTGTCTGTCTTTCATGTTGTGGACTTTACACAAGTGTCTGATGGTTTTTAGTTGTACATTTATGGTTAAGGGTGACATCTTAAACAGGTGATTAGAAGCCCTAAGTATCCATGAGAGGAGTTTAACAACTGGTGCATGTATTTTACTGGGGATGAATTTGGCATGAACCAGGCCTTCCTGTTGGGAGACTCAAATGTCTCTGCCTATAGGTCTTTTCAGCAGGTCATTTAGTTTCTCCAGGAAACTAGTCTTTTGCCTAGGAAGAACATATTGGCTGACAGCATTCCTGGAGTCGAGTGATCCTAGCAGAATGGGAACCTCACATTTCAATATGGAGACTTTCGCTCAATTCCCTTGTTTTCCATATATCCCTCTTCTTGGATACCTGGAAATGCCAAATTAGAAGCTGTCTCATGTCAGTTTCTCACATGATAATCCTCTAGTTTTTGCCTGAGTGGGAAAGGTAGTTTGCCTCAAAGAATGGGGGGTGGTGACTTGGGATTCTAATTGCTTGCTGAGGAGATTCTGATTAAGCCCTTCTCATGCTCACCCATGGTGGAAGCTGGTCCTTTCATGCATCAGCCTCTCTGGAGCTGTGAGCATGAAGGGCCGTGTCTTCTTGACAGCCTTTTCAGCAGCACCAGGTGTTCCACTTTCTCAGATCCATGAAAACCTTCTATTCTCCATCTTTCAAAAATGTGTTGACATATTTCTCTTGTTCTTGTCTCTTTCTCATTCATTGCCCTTGTAGGTTTATACTTTCTGAATTCTTGTATGATCATTTTAGGAAAGTTTGGAGGAAGAGAATAGTGACAAACATATGGTTTCAATTCATCATTTTAAACCAGAAGTCCAGATGGTCATTTTATTAAAGTGATTTTATCCTGTCATGCCTGAGATATTTTCAACTAAATGTCACTTTAAAACAATTTAAAATATGATGTTAAAATAGAATTCTTTTTTCTGATAATTGAACTTCTCTCTCTCTTTCTCTTTCCAGATTTTACATTAAAAGTCAACTCTTGAATTTGAAATAAAGTTCCAGCTGGTTTAATTTCAGATGTTGAAACTTGGCTAATACAAAAGCATTTTCTGATTCTAGGAGTCTATTGCTACTTTATTTGACTATGAATTGGGAACTTTCTTTCATTCACAACTTCCTGTTCTTTTGAGGTGGGGCAGCTTTGCACCAACCTGCACAATGCTGCCTCTTTTTCCAGCTGTTTTAATCCTGTGGCACATTACAGAGACGTGAATAGCCTGCTGTCCTCTGTAAGTGACTGCACACCAAGTATGAGTTTGAAAACAGAATGAAGAAACAGCTCAAATTATCCCCATGTGTCAAGAGCACTTGAGTTGGAGGAGGGTTTTAAATACCAGACTCCAGGGAAGACTGAACTGAACTACGGAAGGCTGGGTGCAGAGCTGGAGCAATGTTTAGACCAGCTCTTCCAGCCCTAGCCTCGCAGGATGAATTCCTCCCAGGGTAGGTATTTGTACCCTTTTGCTTGTTGAAACATTCCTTCTGACCAAATCCCATTCTAAAAATAATGAATGTGTATCGAATATAGGTATACAGATTAATAATGTACTTTCCTCACTCTGAAAAACTTTACAGGTTTTTGACATCTTTACATAAACAAATTCTGTGTAGTCTTTGTTTCAGCAAAGGCCAAGTTTATATAGGAGCCCAAGGGAAACTTTTTTGTGAAGGTTTGGGGGAGGATCCCCTGCTTCTTACTTACAGTTTTCCCCTGGGATTTCCTGTTATGGGCCTTGATACAAAGCAGAACAGAACTTTCTCACTGGTACAGCTCTCCAGAGACCATGTCCCTCCCGAGTCTCCCTTCTTTAGGCTACCCATCTCAGACTCTTTAATGACTCCTGTTTGGCATAGTTTCAAGCTCCCTCAGAATCTAGTCACTCTCCATTGGCTACACTCTCCTTCACTGAAGCCTGGTGCATTTAATGTGTTCTCATTGGAATGCAGGACCATGAATTTTCTTGATTTCAAATACTACATATTTTATATGAATATAGACTGCTAGTGAGCTCAGAATTTTTGGCAGCCAAAATAATAATAATATTGATTCCTATAGAGCTTATAGGTCACAAACCTTTCCCTTTATGAATTACTATTGATTTCTGAAACTTAAGTACAGGAAATTACACTTCTACTCTTAAGGTTTATCTTGTTAGACATATTTAGCCCTTAATACCAACCTGCTGCAATGCTTTTCACCCTGAATTGGTCATCTGTTACATCTATTATCTCTCTCAATTTTGCTTTATATTAATAAATTCTGTTAATATGAATGTCAGTCAAGATATATAGCCTTAGTTATATTGAGGAATAAACAAATCCTAGATCTCAGTGGCTAATAACATCCAAAGGATTGTTTCTTGCTTATGTCACTCACATGTCCATTGTGGGTTGGCTGAGAATCTCTCCTTGTCTTCTTACTCTAGGAGATAAGCTGAGTGAAATCTTCACCTCCAATGGTGCTGGTCAACATGGCAGAAGGAAGACCACTTTGGGAGATTTCATGCCAGCTATTAGATACTCCACTCTAGAAGTAATACACATCATTAAAAAAAAAAGTTGAGGTCTCACCCTGTCACCCATCCTGGAATGCAGTGGCACAATCAAAGCTCACCACAGTCTCAAATTTCTGGCCTTGAGCAATCCTCCTGCCTTAGCCTCCTGAGTAGCTGGGACTAAAGGTGTGAGCTGCCGCACCTGGCACACATTACTTTTGCTCATTGGTTGGAATTAGTTTCATGGCCTCACTAACCATATGGAAGTCAGAAATTGCAATTCTATCATGTGTTTAGGAATATTTCATGAACAGGGCCAGTGGCTATCACAGCATGATCTTTATGTTCCTGACATAGTAATTAATTCAAAAACTGTTGGCTAATGTAAGACCTAGAGAAAATTTCCATAGTATACTTCAAAAGAATGCCTTGAAATGTGTATGGATACCTAATCAGTACTCTCTGGGGGTGTTCTTTTAACAAGGTACAATTCCTACTAAGCGTAATATCATCTGGGTCATATTTCCCCATCTCTTTCACAGTATAGTATGAGAGATGAAGGTAAAGCTTTTGCTGAAGTTTATCTGTAATAGGTTACATGTCTTGGAGTGACAAAAGAGCCTTGATTTTTAAAAATCTGAGCAGTGATCTTTGTTTTATCAATCTTTATCCTTGTGAGCACTGGCAAATAAATATACCTCTCCAGCCCTCAGGGTTTGCTCTTTTATGAGTTTATAAAATTAAGTCAAGGTAATGTTTTACAATCCCTTCTGATTCCTTCTAGTTAAAAAATTCTGAAAAATCTTATTCTGCTCTTCCAAACTAGTAACTCTTCATAAAATAAATAAGGTATTTCTGTTATGATTAGCATTTAAGGAACCTTGAAGATACATTAATTCCATTACTAGATCATCACTCCCAGATTCCAAAGGGGAGGAAAAATAACAAGACATGGAGGATTAGGGGGGCTTTTAAGATGGGGCACACATGGGGGAGGACATAGTTTATGGTGTCAAGAACACATACAGGAAAGAAAATAGATTATTACCTTTGAAGAGGGCCTTGGACTCCTCAGCAGTGAATATCAGCAAGGCATTCCAGTAGATTATGTTACTGTTTCCAATTGTTTGATGTCTTTCCTGTGAGTAGGTTCTACTTCTAGGTCGCGTTGATGTTATTCTGAACTTTGTGATTTTCTTTGGCCAGTACAGTGTGGCTAGAAAGCATGAATGCTGAGCAGAATCATTAAGAGATGTCACGTGGTCCTGCCACTGATCCTTTCCCCACAGCATAAGGATGGCATGTCCCAGGTGGGTCTTCTACTTCAGTCTGTATTTAAGAAAGAAAACACATGGAATAGAGCTACAGTGAACCTGTAGCTGACATGAAATATGATAGAGAAGAAAACTTTTGTGATGAGCCACTGAGCTAGTGGGATTGTTTGTTACCACGTCTTTACTTGTGAAATCTGACTGGTACACTATGCTGATCAGTAGATGGGTGGAATTATCTCCAGAACCCAAGATCAGGCACTACTAAAAGGTTCTAAAGGAGGAGAAATTTTAAAGGTTACTAAGATTGTCAAATGTAGTGAAGAAATTAAGAAATATATCAACAGAGGAAGCCGTTTGGTTTGGGGACCAGGTGATGCAAGTGAAAGGGGTTTATAAATAATAAAATAAGCCTGGGCACAGTGGCTCAGGTCTGTAATCCCAGCACTTTGGGAGGCCAAGGCAAGAGGATTGCCTGAGCGCAGGAGTTCGAGACCAACCTGGGCAACTTGGTGAGACCTCGTCTCTACAATAAATAAAAAAATTAGCTGGGTGTGGTAGAGCATGCCTGTAGTTTCAGCTACTTGGAAGGCTGAGGCAGAAGGATTGCTTGAACTCAGCAAGTCAAGACTGTAGTGACTGTGAGTGTGCCACTGCACTCTAGCCTGGGTGACAGAGTGAGACTCTGACTCAAATTTAAAAAAATAGTAAAAGAGCTTCTAATGATAAGACATCATTATTAAAGCATCACTAAATTCTGGCAAATAAATATAGTATTGGCTATAGAAATAGCAATGTCTGTGAACTAACAAGACAAACAGACAAACACCAAATCAAGGCTGCAAAGAAGAAAGTAAGTGTTAAAAAATGGAGATGCCCAGATGAGAGACTTATTGGAAAATTCCTCTTCTCTTAGATAAATAGTTTTGTTGACATAAGTCTTTGTGTTGAGCGGTGAAGAGGTAGGATATCTTGATTTCAGAATAGGTCTGAAACAGACTCCGGCTGCTTTATCTCAGAGAGGAGTTCTGAAGTCTTGCTCTTAATAAATGGCCCTGTCACACAAGGAGTCTTTCTTACTCACATCGGGAGAAGACAGACAGAGACGGGCCATCCAGGATTTACACCCCATCTCCTTGATTGATTGCAAACTACTCACTGAAATGTGATGGAAAGGACTCGTAGAGCGAAGGGCCAGTCTTTCTCTTTCTAACAATAACACAGAACGATGAAATATGTTCCATCAAGTGTCTTGGTATTTCTCATTATCGTAAGAAAAAAATCCTTCACAGCTTTCATCATCACTTTATTACATTTCTCTATGTAATTGCAGTCATGGGGTTAGACTACATTATTCTCCTCTCTGATAGGCAAGACTGAGTCCTCACCAACATCTGAAAGGCTGAAAGTAAAGGAACTCTCAAAACAAAATATTGTCTTCATGAACGTGTGTGGGAAGAAATAGAATGCTCCAGGAGGGTAGGAGGGATTTGGCATTTATCTAGAAAGCAAATATCACCCTATTACAATCCTGTGAAGGCACCCACATCTTGTGTGTTAAAGGTCACGGTGCCCAGTTTACTTTGTGGAGTCACTCTGATTTCTCCCCAACATGCCATTCCACATCACACCTTGTGCATGCATTCTCTTCCCACCTTCCTATCATGGCCAACACTTGTCTGTCTTCCAAACTGCAGTCCAAGAGTTCTGCCTCAGACTTTCCTCACCTGTAGCACGATTTCACACTTACCACCCCGAAACCAGATCAGTGAGTTTCTTCATCTTTCTCCCCTACTAGTATTTAACTGCGCCAGGACAGGGACCACATGGTATTCAGCATTGTTTTCTCAGCACCTGGCACATGTCAGAGTCTCAATAAATGTTGAATAAATGATCATTCATATATTCTACAATCTCCTTTCCTCCCTTTTAATTGTGGGGAAGGGCAGGCCCCAGAGCCATTTCCCTCATCTTTTACTGAGTTATGCTGCTACCTCCAGATTGTGAGAAGACTCTGTGGTAGGAATGATAATCTCTGCCAGGAAATAGAGCTGGAGAAAGGGACAGAAAAATCTTCACAGAGGGTTTGGGTCCCAAACTGCTGTCTTAAAGGATGAATAGGAGTTTTTCAGACAGATGAGGTAATAGGAAAACAGAGCAAAGACATAGAGGTGGGAAACAAATCAAGAATATTCATTTTACCATTTAATGAGCACATACTTAGTGATAACTCTCATTGGGTAGTTACGTACTATGTCTCTAAGTCTGGTCACATACCCTCGTTCCTGGATTCTAAAGGAAACCTTCATTTAAAACAGCAAATTGTTGCTGAGAGATGCTCAGTGGTATGCCCAATGTCACACAGCTCTCAGGCACAGCATCACTCAGGATTGTGGATTTAGAATTGTGGATTGTAGTTTAGAATTGTTCTGTGACTCATATTCAGCACCAGCAAAATATGTGTTTGACTCTATAAATGTCTTTTTTTCCACATTTGAAATTTATGTTTGCTAAGCTGTCTTCTCAAAAAGCCACAGGGCACTGAAATTAAGACAGTGGGCTCCACAGTTGGAGAGTCCCGGTTCCAGTCTCAGTTCTGCCACTTATGCTAGGTGGGCCTGGGGTAGTCTCTTACACACAGGAATGACATGACCGACATTAGTTTGGCTCTTCACAGTTTACAGACACACGTAGTATTCACGGTGCTAACTGCAATTCGAGATGCTGCATGCTGTTTTAGATTCAAGTAAATGGGCTTGACATGGTTCAACAGCAAGACCCAAGTTGGGGTTGTTGGGAAAGTTGTGCAGTCTTAGGCAAACCACATGAGTTGCTTGTTGTCTTGAGGCAGTTGGCTAGTGTGGAAGTTGTTCTCTGCCCTGCAGTGGGGACTGTGGCCTACAATCCCTTTGGGGCGGGATTGCATTGCACGGTGTGAGGCAGAGGGAGAAACAAAGGGCCTGAGAAGGCACCGGTAGTCACCCTGGCATTTAGCGGGACGTGTGCTGGGGCAAGGGCTGCTGCGGAATAGAGGCTCCGCAGGGCAGAGGAGCCAGCCTGGAGTGTGTGCTGCTGCCGTGGAATTTTGGATGTATCATCACGACATTACATACCTTTTCGGCTTAAATAATTTATTCTGCTTCAATTTGAGGGCGTTTTCCACTTAGCAATACATGGTACAAGAGTTACTAAAAAATAAAAAAACAAAACAAAAACAGGAACAACAAAGTATATGGTCAATGAGTAACCAATAGATTTTAACCAGGCTATCATTGCAAAGAATTAAACGTGGCTTTCAAATCTTCTCTGAAGATGTCTACTACTCAGACCACAGCCCCTCATGGTGCAATTTCAGAGGGATCTCTTAGCGATATTAAACAGCACTACTAACAGCCACTGACTGATGGCTGTGGCCTTTCCCAATCTCTTGCCTCATTCATCACAGCGGTTCTCTCCTTGACTGTAGATGAAGAAATGGAGGCTTGTAGAATTGAAATAATGCCATGTGTTCCCCAGACTCTCAGTACAGAGCTTGGAGTCAGGCAAGTTTTTGTTCAAGTCCAGCTTTGCTGCATACCAGCAAAGCCTTTCAAGCTCTTCATGTCTCAGTTTCCCCTTCTCATAGGACTTGCTGTGAAGAGTTAAAGAGATGGTATGTGTAAGGAGGCTCAGCACGTGGTGTGTGGTAGGATCTGCAGGTGGAAGCAAACAAGCCCAGTACTTCCACATTTCATCTGCCCCCTTTCCAAGTGATGCTGCAGGTTTGAAATAGACCCAGCCCTTGGGTGTATGCAGCAAACATAGTTTTTTTGATCATGCCACAGTTGAGGCAATCGTTTTCAAGTGGAAAGGTGAAAAGGCAATATTCTGATGTACTTGGCTAAGCTGCCTTTGGTTTGGAGAGTCCCTCTTCTCTAGAAAATTGTTTCTGTGTCACTGAGGGCTGGGAATTTGTGGTCATCAAGGCTCCCTTTGTCTGGTCATCTGGTTGGCTGGAGAGGTGCTTCTGTTTTTAATGGCTTGGAGGTTCTCAAGATTGGTTACTTAACAGCATCAGTGGCTGAGTGGCTAAGATATGTCTGTGTTTGACAAATCTTTCCTAGGGAGATTCTGCTTCAGCAGCATCCAGCATTCATATTTCAAAACGCCTTCACTCATTGATTCGGCTACACAATCTGATTGAGAATCACTGAGAGAGGCATCTGGTCTGAGGGGAATAAAGTGAGTCTATCAGATGTCCTCTGTAGTGTGGTTATCAGATAATTTTTTAAGTCCAACATGCCACGGCTGTAAACGATGATTTTTTAACAGTGATTGAACATTCACATATGTTAGGCCACTGGGTCCTCTCCAGAGCCCTAAGGCTTTATTGTATCCATTCTGCAGATAAGGAAACTAAGAGCCAGAAAGATGCTGTAATTTACACAGTCATCCAGCAAGGCTAACATTCTTACTAGGTTTTCCTGACTCCAAGTCTTGGGCTCTTTCTCCCACATGTAGCTCAGGGAAATGAATCAAGAGGGTCTATTCATTTCACTGAGGTCATGAGTTGGATTAAATTACTCTGAAAGTCCTACTTTAAGGTACCAAGGTGAGGATATTTGGTTAAGTTCAGATCAATGCCTGGTAAGTCTGGGCAGGTTTTATAGAGGAGGTAACTTCTGGCATGAGATTTGAAAGAAGGACACCGTTTAAATTGGAGGTGAGGTGGTGGATGTATGGTGCGTGGGTGTGACGGGAAGCAGGATGAGAAAAGTCCCCAACACACATGACTGCTTCTGTTTGGAAGGGGAATCAGAGAATGCAGAGAACCTTGGAGAAGATGTCAGGGAACCACCTTTCCTTTAAAATCTTTTGACTCCTCCTCCTGCCCCCCACCCTTGAAAGAGGAAGGCCTTAAAAGGTATTCAAGTAATTGCTCAGCATTTTCCAGTTGGCAAACTTATGGAAATGACATCTCCTCTAGCAATTTCACTGTTAGAGCAGAAAAATGCTAAATTAAATAGAATTATTGAATTGAATTCACATCTGTTGATATGCAGAGGGATTGCTTCTCTTGCATTTATTAAAGTGCTGGTTGGATAGCAGGGTGTAATTAAAGGCTAATACTAACCTCTTTAAGAGAATCGGCCCAATCACAAGAAAATCTAAACTATGGGTTGAACATGTATATATTGTAGTCTTCAGGGAAATGGGAGGGGGTAACATTCCAGCTTTGCATAAGTCATGGGATTATCGAAAACAAGATTTTATAATGTAATTTCCAAGATATTCACTCTGAAGTGTCTCAGTGTATCCATTCATTTATTCATTCAGAAAGCATGTCTGACTACTTGCTGTGTGTTCCAGATGCTGTGTTAGTTATTGAGAAGAAAGACATAGCCCTTTCCTGCTCTTAGTGAGTAGGAAGAGGCAGAAAAGCAGAGAGATTTATAAGTGTTTATTTTGCTGTAGTAGAGCTGTGCTTAGAGGCTAAGTTTGCAAAGAGGAGGGTTCAGTCTGGAAGGGTTTTTTAAAGGATCCATATAATTTAGCTAAGGAGACCAAAGCCCAGTTATGTACAGCATGGTGGGTTAGCACAAAAGTGAGTGTGGTGAGGTCAGTGTGTTGTCAACAACAACAACAACCACAACAGCAATATCATACTGAGCAGCCAAACCCAGCTCGGTATGAAAGTAGCTTTGAACTCTGAGTGTGGTCTGGGACCTAGGTGAGTTGAGGCAAGGATGGGAGGCAGAGGTATGAGGTCAAGGGCTGAGTCTACCAGGTTTTCAAGTTTGGGTTTCACCCTCGAGGTAATAGAAAGTCAGTGAAGATCCAGGAATGGATACAGTCAGCATTGGTCTCTTTCTTTCTTTCTTTTTTTTTTGGTTGCTTTTAAAGCACAACAGCAATTTACTGGCTTCCATAGTTGATAAAGGTCCAAGGGTAACTGTAAGGAATCAGCTCAGGGATGAGAACCAAATATTTGCCATTGCCAGGACTCTCCAGTGTTCATCTCTGCTTATCTCCCCTTTTCTCTGAATGTTAGCCTTAGCCTCTCCTCCTGCAGACAGCTCCCCCACATGGCAGAGGATGTGAGAAGGAGTTTGATTTCCCAGCATCTGTGGCGCAGTTCTAGGGAAAGGCTCTTGTTGTCCTTGCTTGGACGAATCACTCTTGCCAGTGATAGGAGATACTTGACAGACTGGGTTTGCAAAGGCTCACGTTAGAGGATGGATATGAGGGAGACAAAACCAGAGACAGAGGGGAGGGAGGTGATGAGTCCTGAATTGATGTAACCACAAAGGAAATGGTGAGGAGGGCAGAGTCAATGTTGTGAAGGAGGCAGAAGTCATAGAAACTGGGGATTGCAGGAAAGGAGGACACAAGCATGAGGGGTGTGAGGAGTATGATGTCTCAGCTTCCTACTTGATCAACTGAGTAGAGGGCGACCCTGTTTACTGAGGTATGGGGATGGAAGCAGTTTGCCATGGAAAAGAAGAATTCAACCTTACTTCCTGTTTTACTTTCTATCATCATTTAAACCTTTTCTCTTATATTTTTTCAAAGGCAATGACTGTAACTCTTGATTTAAAAACCTCTTACAAATTAATATATTAACTTCATTTATATTTTTTGAAATTTAAAGAGAAAAAGATTGTGTACTGCCCAATAAGATGGCTTAGGAATGGTTGGGATCCATTCCCTGATGTCCATGGAGACCAAAATAGTTTGCACTAAAACTAAAGAGGTAGATCTGTTGACAAGTTTCTTTCTTTTTTTTCTCCTTTAAAGAAATTTAGTATGTTTTTAAGCATACTAAATGTAGTAAAACTGCATTGACTTTTACTTATGAATGAATATAGTTTAGATCTTTCACTAATTCCAACTGCTATTTCTAGTAGTTTGAGCTCATAGGATTTGTTGGGCTTTGACTTGAGACATTGACAATGGCATTTACTGCACATATTGTCTTTGTACATTATTCTTCCTCTACCTCAAATGCCTTTTACTGTATTCCCTGCTGGGAAAATTCTAACTTACTTTGAAAGACTGAATTCAGATGTCACCCTTCCACTGTGAATACTTCTCCCGGACAAAATTAATCACTTTTCCCCTAAGCTTTACCAAATGGCAGCCCAATGGTAAAGGGCGTGAAGTTCAACTTAACATGTGTTGAAGTCCACTCCTGTGTTATGGCAAATTCCTTAACCTCTCTGGGCCCCAGTTTGCTTACTATGCAGTGGGGTTAATACAATGCCTTATAAGATCTTTGTGAAGATTAAATGGTATGAAGCACATGAGGTGCTTAGCACAATGTCTTTCAGATAGAAAATGCAAAATAAATGATAAAAAGAGAAAGTGAATGAAATAATAAACACATACATAAACGAATGGTCCAAGATAAAAGGCATCTACCTGGTCTGTTTGGCTACTGGATGGTTATTATTTGACAGTGGTAATCCCAACACTCAGATTAGCATCTTCACATTTATCAAGTAGTTTGAAGTATCCAGGGGTCACTGTTTCTCAGAACTGTATTTCTTCTTATGTTGGTGTGATGATAGTTTTTCTTTCCAAATGAAAAAGCCCCAGAGATTAAAGTATTTCATGGACTGTGCCAATTGGAAGCTAGGGAGTCCATCCCCTCACCTTCAGGGTATACTTGAGGCTTGGTTTAGCTCATCCTAAGTACCCTACACCCGGCTACAGTGCCTGCCATTGGAATGAGCACAAGATCCAAGCTGGACCAATTAGAGTCCCTTTCTGGAAACTTTTATACAGGGGCTGGGTGAAGGAAGTGCTGTCCCTCAGCTAGATGATCTACTTGTGTCTCCTTCCTGCTGCATGGAGAAGAGCCATCTTCAGGAGGCCAGAATGGGGTCACCACATGGGAGAATGAATGGTCTTGACAGTGTTTGAGTCTCTGAGGCTCATTCTTCTCTTGGACTTCTTTGATAGGTGATTTACACATTCCTTTTCTTTCTTTTTTTCCCCCTTAGAGTAGTTGAGTTGGGCTTTTTGATTCAGTACTTACTGACTTGAATGAGTGGGTTTTATGATCCTCATCATCATCCCATGAGGTAGTCATTGCTCCTTGCTTTCTTTCAAGTGTAAAACCTGGTTCAGAAGCCAAATGACCTCTACAGGGATGCATGGCCAAGGAGCAAAGCTGGGTTCCAGATACAGGAATGCTTGACTTTTGATTTTTTTTCCCTACATAAATAAGGTCTGGTATTTGGTAGCACAACAGGGTGACTACAGTCAACAATAGTTTATTATATATTTAAAAGCTGCTAAAAGAGTGGAATTAGAAAGTTTCTAACAAAGAAATGGTAAGTGCTTAAGGTGATGGATACACCAATTGTCTGGATGTGATTAATTCACATTGTACGCCTGTATCAAAACATCATATGGACTCCATAAATGTATACACCTATTATGTACCCATAAAAATAAAAGGTTACAAAATAAAGCCTTTGGTGTCTTGATTGCTTTTGCTGATAAGTGGCTCTGATACCTGCTTGTCTAAATGCCAGTCTGTGTAGTTGGGGAGGTGCTGTCCTTTTCCTGGGCACCTTGTCACCTTGTCTCACAGACTCAAGTGTAGGAGTCCCTTGGTTTATTCAGCTCCCATTTTTGTCTAATTCAACATTATGTATAGATTTTTATACTCACTCCCTCTCTAAGTAACTCAAGGACTGTGAAAAGCTTCCTTGCCAGGTTGCCTCTGATTCGTTCTGCAATGGGTCTATTAATCTCCCAGATTGTGAGGGAGGATGTGGCTGCCCCAGACAGGATTTCTTAAGAGATAGTAAAGACAGTCAGAAGGATATGACTGGAATTTAAATTGCAATGGCCTGCTCAGGACGGGAGGCTGAGTTGGAGGCTTTATTTTGTTTATTGATTCCTTATATACAGAGTGGATACATAATATCCTGATTTGATAATTCACTAGGGAAGAGTATTCATTGCCAACCATAGGAGAAATTCTAGGAACAGAGAGGAGAAAATCCAAGATATACTGTATAGGGGACCTGACAATTAAGTTCACAAACTCATTACAGAAAAAGTGCTACATACCTCATTGCTGAATATCACTGCTGTCACTTTCAAAGTACTTCCATTGGGAAGCTATGCACTCATGCCAGCACCTAGTCCACCTGTAAAAGCAATTTTTGAATTCTTTCTCTAGAATGGCTGTCAGAGTTGTTGTCACGAGAAAGTCAGAGTTTGAATAAGAGCAACAAGCATTAAATTTCTTGTTAAACTTGGCAAGGGTGGAAGTGAAATCAGGGACATGTTTGTCCAGGTTTATGGGATAATACCATTAAGAAAATGGCAGTGTACAAATGGATTAAATGTTTTTCTGAGGAGACAGCATTACTGATGAAGAGAGGTCAGGATGGCCAGTAACAAGCAGAACTGACGAAAACATTGTAAACACTTATCGAATTGTGCATCAGAATTGTTGGGTGACTGTGAGAAGCATAGCAGACCAAATAAACATTAATTGAGAAACAAGAAAATCTTAACTGAAAATCTTGGCATGAGAAAGTAGCTCTTAGTGGTCTCTTGGTCTCCTAGTCTTTAGAAGTTTTCATCTTCTTGGCAGCAACATCTCTTCTTTGTTACATTCAATTCACTTGTAATTTTTTGCTCAATGTTGCTTTTCTGGCTACATTACAGACATTGTGTGTTGCCTCAAACAGAGTTTGGTATGTTTGTGTTTAACAGATATTTGTGGAGATAAGCAATGGGCTGTACTCCCTTATATCATAGCATCAGAGTTGCTCAGGTCATTTGGACTGGTTGGGAAGTGGGTCATGGGGCATAGGTGGCCTCTCGTTTCCTCCACCGTGGTGGGCTTCAGACACATCCCTCTGTGATGAACCGTGTCCACATGTCCCCATGGGAATACAAAGAAAGTTGTAAACTCCTGTATATATGGACTTCTAGTACTCATCCTATTGTTCCCTGGTTCTATATTTTCATATATGTCTCCTCCATTGCATTGTAAGCTACTATAGGTGGTCTTATTCATTGTCCAGCATCTTTACAATGCCTAGTTACAAGTCAAATGACTAATATTTATTGAGTGCTATGTGTCACATAATGTGTTAAGCATTTCCAATACAATTTGTCATTCCTCACAACGTTCTGTGAGACAGGCACTATTATTATGTCCATTTTAAAGATGAGAAAACTGAGGGTAACAGGGATTTTAGTACCTGCTTAAGACTGTAACTACAAGATCATATATGATAAGGCAGGGATTCAAATTCAGGCTGTACAGCTCCAAAGACCACACTCTTAATTAATGCCACCTTTCAATATATGTTTTTATTAAATTCAATTTGAGATTAACAAGTAAGTACTGTCTGAGAATCAAGAGGAAGAGGCAAAAATCATTTTAGACAAGGTAAGGGAGTTAGATAGGCACACCCCAGAGATAGGCCAAGTGGGCATAATGTGGGCATCTGGAAGGGAGACAGAAGAGTACTAAGTTCCCCTTCCCAGGAATTTAAACTCAAGTGGGGGGTGGTGGGGGTTGTTTTCAGGAGTGGTCATCTGGAAGGGAGACATCTGGAAGGGAAGTAGGGGAGTACCAAGTTCCCCCTCCCAGGAATTCAAACTCAAGTGGAGGATTGTGTTCGGGAATCAATGAGCACCTACTAGGTGAAGTGGTGGTGGTGTGACTGTCTTAGGTCAAGAGAGGCCAGTTTATCATAATGCTTAAGGGCAAGCATAAAGGCAGATAGCCTGGCTTAGCATGATGCCTGTCACAAGGTAAATAACTGCTCAGTCTGTGACAGGTGCCCATTATCGCCATTTGAATATTTGTCTTCAGAGCAAATGCTGTATGTCCACAAAGATCAGGACACTGGTGTTGATACATTCTCATGAAGCTGAAGTTCTAAAGAGGCAGGAACCCAACCAGAAGAGTCTGGTTCTATCTTAGAGCTAACTGCTCTCCTCTCCTTGCAACCTGGGGTGTGGAGCTGCCATGCTTGTGGGAATATCTGAACCCCAAGGAAGAACGACTGTGGCTTGGCCCAGCGTCAGATTCTTCCTGCACTGCTCATGACCATTTCTGTGAAGAAGTTATGTCTGTTTCCATTTCTCTTATCCATTAACTCACACAAGGCACTCTCTGGCTAATTGAATTCGCTAGAAGGCTGCCTTCTGTGATTAGGTGTCCTGCAGCCTGAGCTGAGAGGAAGAAGGGAACAGGCAGAGAGGCAAACATCTTGGTGAGTGCAATTCAATCTGCTGCTAAATTTAATCTGTACATTCTGGTTTCTGTTCTCATTCACCACCTGCAGTGATATGTTTAAAATGCTCCTGACACATCAGCAAGGTAGGCAGTGTGCCAAGACCGGGTTGCCCATTTTCACTTCATTTTAAATATACCCCCAGTGAATATCAGGTAGTGTTTTCTTTTCCCTCCACAGCTGCAATTCTATATTGTGGAATAAGACAGGATTGTAGTATCTGCCTCAGATGTGGTCTCTGAAATAGGTTTTAACAACATCAGGCCTCCTCAGATTTTTCTCTGTGAAGAAGAAAATTGGTAGGTAGTTTGGGAGCTGTCATTTCATGTAACATCAAACACATTAATCTATCTAAATCTTGTACAATAAAAAATTGATTTAAAATTTCAGGTAGTAAGTTGTCGTTGAGTCAAAGATTTGTAGACATATAATTATACACATGTTAAGCTTTCTTTTTGTATTTTGTGGCTAGTATATTTAATTGTCAGGCCTTATACCTCTTTTGTAGACCTCTGAAAAGCTCATAGATCCTAGTTCCTATAGCCATAATGGCTGACAGATGACATTAGTCACACATGGGTCACAGAGGTGGCTAAAAAGATCCAGGTGTTTAGTATCTGGCCATCACAATGAAATTTCCTAAAATAGACAAGCACAACATGCCTCTGTGTGATGTCTCAGAGCACAGACTGTAGTCTAGATGACCAGAGCCTCAGTTTCTGCCTTTGCTAAAATTTGGATGCTGAGAGAATGTACTCATCATTGCTGTTTGAATAGTATCTGCGGTGTCTGGTGAGGCTGAACTACGTTTTCCAGAATTCTCATGTATGTTTCCAGTTAGAGTGGGTGGACCACAATAGCAATTCCAGTGGGAGATTTGGAAGGTGTGAATGAAGCAATTTCCATTTTGTGCCCCACATGCTGTTGCTTCTCTCTGGGCTCACCCGATTGGCGGGGGCTAGGTACTAGGTCTGCAACATTCTCCTCTCCCCTGACCTTTCTTCGGCTTGTCTCCTCTGCTTCCTGGGCCAGGTGTGTGTGTTTAGCTCAGGAGAGAGGGTCCTTGCTTCTGCAAGACACCCACACCACCAAGATCAGAAACAAAAACACTGATCATCCTTGTGGAGTCCAGTTTAGCTTTGCTCTCCCTCACTTTATATCCATCTTCCCTCCTGGACTACTCTTCTGAGAATTTCACACGCCAGCATCAGATGTGATGACACTCAGCTCCCTCAGTTGTATAAGATCAAATCTCTGTAACGAATTTCCTTCTATATTTGCCAGGGTATATTTCTCTCACTGAACATCTACTGAAACAATGCCTACTTTTTCTTGTTGTTTAAATGAGATCAAGCTTGAGAAGTGGATAATGGTCTATATTAAGTCTTGACAAATATCTCCATTACAATCCCAAAAGATGGACATTGTTTGACTAATACAAATCTAAGTCCAGCACCTAACACAGAACCTGGCACATAGTAGAGGCTCACTCAACAAACTTGTCAAAAGTTTTTCATCACAAGAGAGAGAAATGGTACTATATGCGGGAATCCATGGGAGTTGAGGGGGAGGTGGTGGAATCAATTGAGTAACAGGACATCTATATTTAAGAACCATTTTGAAGAAATTAGATTTATTATTTCAAGTTTATGGAATGATCACCGAGGACAATATTATACACTCTAAATTTAAATAGTTGCTAAGTATGTTCCTTGGGAACAGTTTGTACAAACAGATACCTATAATAAGTGTGTTCAATGACAAATAGATGTTTCTGTGGTACCTGAAAATAAAACTATTCTCTTATGGTGTTTGTACGTTCTGAGAAATTTCTTTCCATTATGTTTCTCTGTTCTGGTTTCCTCCACATCCTGAGTGAGAATTTCTTTTTCCCACGTGGCCCTCATGACACCAATGAGTTTCACTATCATCTTCTTCAGTCATCCATATCATCATGGCCATTCACTGGCTCTTGTCTTTGGCCTAGACTAAGCCACCTCTAAAAGCTTATCTGTAGTTGTTCTGGTTTCTTAGTGATTGCTGGGCAATGAATAAGACCACCTATAGTAGCTTACAATGCAATAGAGGAAGCAAATATGAAAATATAGAACCAGGGAACAATAGGATGAGTACTAGAAGTCCATATATACAGGGTTTACAACTTTCTTTGTATTCCCATGGGGACATGAGGACATGGCTCACCACAGAGGGATACGTCTGAAGCCCACCACGGTGGAGGAAACGAGAGGCCACCTATGCCCCATGGCCCACTTTCCAACCCGTCCAAATGACCTGAGCAACTCTGATGCTATAATATAAGGGAGTACAGTCCATTGCTTATTTCAACAAATATCTGTTAAACACAAACATACCAAACTCTGTTTGAGGCAACACACAATGTCTGTAATGTAACCAGAAAAGCAACATTGAGCAAAAAATTACAAGTGAATTGAATGTAACAAAGAAGAGATGTTGCTGCCAAGAAGAAGAAAACTTCTAAAGACTAGGAGACCAAGAGACCACTAAGAGCTACTTCAGAGAAGGAAATGAGGAGCTTAAAAGCATGCTAATAATTAGCTGGGCATGGTGGTATACACCTGTAGTCCCAGCTGATCAGGGGTCTAAAGTGGCAGGATGGTTTGAAACCAGGAGTTTGAGGCTGTGGTAAGCTGTGATCATGCCACTGCATTCCAATCTGGCAACAAAGTGAGACTCCCACTTTTTTTTTTTTAAGCATGAAAGTAAAAATAAAGAGGCTTCACCCAATATTATAATCCATAAAACCTATAAATGAAGATGTATAAGCAGATGCAGAGCCCCTTAAGATGCAGACTGAGGATAGAAATTTAGCTCATAGCTTATTCTCAATAGTTTGAAAAACTATTTTATGAATAAAACTAAAAGGTAAAATCCTAAAGAATACTATTCTAATTTATAGCCTTTAATATAGATAGAGAAAATAATAGATAGTTATAAAAGGTAAGAATACAACTATACCCAGAGCTGGGTGTAATTTAAGCCATTAGTAATAATATAAAACATACATTCAGGTAAATACATGAGGTCCTAGGACAAGTGCTACTTACCTCACTGCTGAATATCACTACAGTCATCTTTGAAGTACTTCCCTGGGAAGCTATGCACCAACATCAATAGTCCACCTGTCAAAGCAATTTTGAAACTCTTTCTCTCAAATGACCATCAGAGCTGTCATTGTATTACCCTTGATGTCCTGAATGTCATCAAAATGTCTTCCTTTCAATATTTCCTTTATCTTCAGATAAAGAAAAAAATGTCATTGGGGGTCAGGTCAGGTGAGTATGGAGGGTGTTCCAATACAGTTATTTGTTTACTGGCTAAAAATCCCCTCACAGACAGTGCAGTGTGAGCTGGTGCAATGTTGTGATGCAAAAGCTCCTTTGGGATCATTTTTGCACGTATCTTTCTCATGCCAAGATTTTCAGTTAAGATTTTCTTGTTTCTCAATGTTTATTTGGTCTGCTATGCTTCTCATAGTCACTCAATGATTTTGATGCACAATTCGATAAATGTTTGCAATGTTTTTCGTCAGTTCTGCTTATTACTGGCCATCCTGACCTGTCTTCATCAGTGATGCTGTCTGTCTCCTCAGAAAAATATTTAATCCATTTGTGCACTGCCTGTCATAGCCTCTCAGTAAAGTGTCAGCCACGGAGCAATCCAAACCCTCCAAAGGGTGTTGAGAGCACTGAGGAAATACACACTTTGAGGATCTGAGGATCTCCCCAGAACCACTCCTCAGCCCAGCATGCTGTCTCCACTCTCCAAAGCAGTGACGTCAGACCTTTATCATTCTTCTGACGCTAACCCTCACCCCATTTCATCATTTCCTTCTTCATTCTCAGATGACCTTGTTTCCTATCTCACAGAGGAAAATAAAGGCTCTCTCAATTTTCCATACCCTGCTTCTCTAAGACAATCACATCTGATTCTGAAACCCATTGGTACTTCTCCTTGACTTTCTTTCATTTTTTTTTTTTTTGAGTTGGAGTCTCACTCTGTTGCCCAGGCTGGAGTGCAGTGGCATGCTCCCTGCCACCGCAGCCTCCATCTGCTGGCCTCCAGCGATCCTTCCACCTCAGCCTTCCAAGTAGTTGGAACTATAGGTGTAAGCTACCACACATGGCTAATTTTTGATTTATTGTAGAGACAAGGGCTCACCATGTTGCCTGGGTGGGTCTCGAACCCACAGGCTCAGGCAATCCACTCACCTCGGGCTCCTAAAGTGCTGCGATTACAGGCTGAGCCACCAAGCTCGACCTTGACTTACTTTCAGTGGGAGTGAGGCAGATGGTCCCTCCTGTCTAAGGCTAAGTCCTCCTCAGTTCTCTGTTCTATCTCCTTTCTCAAAGACTTTGCTCTATCACTAATTCCTTATCTTTCTTGTATGTTTAGTGTCTTTTAATAAGTGGTAATTTTCTTTTATTAAACAGGAATATCAGGAACAGCTAATATTTATTGAGTGTTTACAATGGGTCAGGCACCATCTAAGCACTTGATAGCTTGTAACTTACTTAATAGTCACAACAACACTGTATAGTTGGTATTGTTATTTCTCCAAATTACAGATGAGCAAAATGGTATCCTGAGAAGGCAGGGAAAGTATCCAATGTTGTACAGAGTTTGTACAGAGCTGGGACTCGAACTCAGAGCATCTGGCTCTAGAACTTGGCTTTCAACCACTATGATATACTGCTTTACTATGTACTGCTTCATTTCGTGCACAAACGTTCAGAAAAAAAAAAACAGCTAAGAATTTCCCTTGTACCATTAGCTACTGCTCCATCTTTCATACAAATTTCTTGAAAGAGTTATCTTTACAAAATGTCATTTTCATTTCGCCTTTAATTGCTCCCACAAGTCCTTTGAAACCACCCAGCACCCATGTCCCCACATTTAGATTCTGGTCCTGATTTTGTTGCTGTCTCTGTGGCACTTTATGTCCCTGACCATTGCTTGTTCAATTCCCTCCTCCTTTGAGTTTCTCATGTTTTGTTTTGTTTTTCTATGTCTCTGATCACTCCTCATTCACCTTTGCCAGCTTTTCTCTTTTTGCATTGCTCTTCCCTTAACGGTTCTTATTCCTGATGCTTCCATCTGTGCCTAAATCGTCTTACTCCTCACAGCCACCCTGGGTTAGTTTGTCTGTTCTCAGGGCTGCTCTTATACAAACTCTATGCTGACTACTCTCAGATGTATGCTTCTGGCTCAGACCTCTGCTCTGAGTTCCAACTCCATTCATGAAACTGCTGGCTGGAGACTTGGTGGCAGAGAAGGTAGGCATCTTGACCATGTGAGAGAATCCTAGGGAAACCTGAGAGAAACAATGGCAATGCTGGATCAATGCATGAGTTGATAGAAATGGAAAGACAAAAGTTTTGGAATGATTGTATACATCTGCAGATAACCTGTGCATGAAGACCTGATGTATTACGTAATATTATGGAATAAGATTGGTATGGTCTTCATAGAAACTCCAAACAAAGTATGTACAAAACCATGATGACCCTTTTCCTTTGCAAACTTGCTGTTCTTATCTTTGAGTCAGTGCCTGGCTCCATAATCCTGCTGGCCATCCAAACCAAATCTAGATCATTTATTTTTACTTGCTTCCCACATCTAATTAGTCCATTTATCCTGCTGATTGTATTGCCTAACTATATTTTTATTTCACTTGGGCTTTTCTCTCAACTTTTCTGCTGCATTAAGATAGGCCATCACCATTGCCTGCCTGGATTCTTTCAAAAGCCTCTTGACACATTTCCCAGCTGCTGCTGCCTCACTGTCCTTTCAGAATGACCTATCTGAGATGCAAATTTGATCTTATTATCCCTCCTCGCCTTTCTGAAATTGTTTCAGTTGTATTTCAGCTATTGAGTAAAATTCACATTTCTTAGCAAGGCTGGTAAGGCTTTCTATCATCTGGCTCCTGACTTTTCTCTCCAGCTCCATTCTCTCCAATCACACTCTTACACCCACAGCCTGAAATGGAACACTCTGTGGCCCCCAGAATCCCCACTCTCACCTGCTATTCCTTCTGTCTGACATGTCCCTCTGGTTTCATAGCCTGATTAGCTCCTCACATTCCCACTGCATTGCACCTCCTCCCAGAAACTTTCTCTGACATGACACTCTAGATAAGGCTATCCTCTCCTGTGTATCCAAAGGGCCTGGACTATAGGAGAAGATATTCTCCTTTATGGGGCTGTCAGTCACCGGAGGCGGGGACTGGGTTGAATTTATCTGTATATATCCACAAATGAGCACAGAGCTTTCCACTTTGTAGGAGCAGAAGGTTTGTCAGTTGATGGAGTCTGGCTAACTCTTTTCAGCCTTTAAAATCCTGTTCAGGCTTCTCTCCCCCAGGCAAGGCCTTCCCTGTTTCCATGTAATATTATTGACTACCTTTTCTATATTACTTCTGAACACTGCATTTACTTCATTTATATTATTATTAGTAGTAACAATAATAACATCAATCGAACACTTGCTTGGCCATCATGGTAATAGCTTTAGTACTGACTGGAGAAATCACTGCCTTTAATCTTTACTTCACATCTGTGAAGCAGTTACTATGTTTATTTGGGGAGGGCCTCTGCCTTCTTGAAGTTAAGAGTTCAGTGGGAGGGATGAACATTAAGTTAAAAATTTCACAAATGATAGTAAAAAGTAAGGTTGCCTGAGGCTTCACTTTTGTCAGACACTCTTCTAAGTGCTTTTCATGCCCCATTTTATTTAATCCTTTTGATAACCTTGGGTATAGGTGTTATCATCCCCATTTTATAGGAGAGAATGGCACCATTTGGCAAGGTTTGGAAACTCGTCCTAAGTCCTATAGTCAGTGAGAGAGTTGCTGGGATTTGAACCCTCAGTCATTTGACTCTACTCTTGGGCTGCCTTGTGCTTGTGAGGAATTGTAGGATATGCCCTGGGAGTGTTACAAGGGGCCTGGTGTGACTTGGGTGAGAGAGGAAGGAAGACTCCCCAGAGAAAGTGACCTAAGAATTGAGACTTGAAGGACAGGCTGAGACTTGGAGGATGAACTGAGGAACAAGGAGAAATTTTAGGCAGAGAACAGGATTCTTTGCTTTACCTATCTGCCTCCTCTTAAATCAGAATTGTGGTTTGTTCACTTTTGTATTGTCACTACTATGTATAAACATGTACGTGTGTATATGTATATGCATGTGTCTCCAGGAATATGGGAGTTAGCACATGATAGATGCTTAAATGATAGTTAAGAAACACAACACACATTTATTGTGTTTCTTAACAAGGCTGTCTTATTCAATTTCTTACACATAAAACTGAAATGTAGGTAGAATAAAGATAATGCATTCCTTTGTAAGATAGCCAACAAAAATAACCTCAAGTCAAATCTCTTGGTGTCCAGTGCACTCTCTGTGACACTTTCCTACCACAGTGGCTTGCCCCTGGCTATTTCCATTGTCCTTCCAGACAATTGACATCATGGGAAAGTGAATCTAAGCTTAGTCATAGAACCTGAAAGATGCATGATATCTCACTAAGAAAGAATCTAGTCCTTCTGGGACCATTTGCACAGCAATAGCTGGGAACCAGGGAACTTTTGACCAAGTGAAGCCTGGGTTTTCTCCCTTATGAGCCAGTAGGTGTCACAATTTACCTGAGAAGAGCACAACTGGGGCTGTATGGCAGCAGCTGACACTCACTGGCAATTCAACCTGAAGGACTGACATGAACCAGCCTCTCATACTTCATTGTTTATCTGGTCAACCACAAGATAATCAATCCCCTCTACCTATGCTGAGGGGTGTGGCAGGTGGGATCAAGTCTTCCAAAGCTTTGACCAATTTAGTTCCTCTTCTCTTTGGGCAGGGATCTTATAGAGTTTCTGGGGCCACAATCTGCATTATGCTTACTGCCTTTGTTTTCTGTATTCCCTGAGTGCCTCTTCTCATCACCTCTAGGGTAGCCCCCCAGGTGACTTTGCCCATCCACCTTTTTGATTGACTGACTACCAGAGTCAAAGTCAAGCCCTGATGAATGCTCTGCATCTGCCCCATAGAGCTTTGTTTTTTAGTTTGATTATAAAAAAAACTCCGCATCCCTCCTTTCTAAGGCTCCCTGGACTAGTCATATTTTTGTCTGTCTATTGCCATTGCCATTGTCAAATGGGGCAACCATGTTTGTGCCATGTGACTCTTTCCTCTCCTGGCTGTGGCTGACTGCATCAGGGAGAGGGTGGGGCTGCACAGAGAAATGGGAAGATGGAGAAGATTCAGAAGGCTGATGGTAGGGAGGGGCAACAGAATGTAGGAAGGCAGGAAACAGAAGAGTTCCTGGGAATAGCACACTCATGACTGGTGTGGGGTATAATCAACTTGACTCTCACCAATTGTGAGTCGGACCTTAGTGTGCATGTAGCCAGGGGCTGAAGAAACATTACAGAGGCCTCAAAAGCCAGTCTGGACCCGTATCCTGGGCCCAAATCCCTCTCTAAATATTCATAACCCAGTGGTATAGATTAGCACTTGATATATTTTGAGAAGATACATGAAGAGTAAGGGGAGGATAGAACTAATATTTATCAAATACCTGTGACTCCTGTAGCATCTTTATATATTCACACACACACATATTGGTTCAGAATGAATCTGGCAGCAATAAACAGAAAATGCAACTTGTAGTGGCTTAAATAAATGCTGTTTTTTTACATAATGAGAAATCTGGAATTTCATGGCTTCAGTATTGCTTCAGTGTCGTGATGACATCAGGCCAGATGACTGAGAGTCTTTTGGTCACGAGATGGCTCCTGCAGCTCCAGATACCACATCTTTGCTCAAAGCAGGAATAAAAGGGTAGAGGAAAGGGCAGTTTCATCCTTCCCATTTTTTAGGACAGCAAAAAACTTCCAGGAAGACTTTTTAGACCTCTGCTTATAGAATACTGACCAGGACTGTGTTATCTGACCATCCCCGGCTGAAAAGGAGACCACGAAAGTGAATATTAAGGCAGAAGGTGCCAAAGGATAATACAATTGAGAATGACAACCAACAAGTTCTGCCACAATTACTTTATTTACTTCTCACATCAAAACTGGACAGATGCTAATATCACAGGTGAGAGAACGGTTTCATTTGGAAAATAAATTAATCAAAGTGAAACAGCCAAAATCTGGGAGAGTTAGAGCTTAAGTCTTGGTCATTTTGACTTCAAAGCCCCTGTCCTTCATCGGAGCCTTGGAGGTCCAATGCTGCCCTTGAACACGCGTATCTCCAGGCTGTCTGTGGGGAGCTGTGTCTGCCAGCCCTAAAATCAGGTTTCTGAAAAACCCTATAAGTGTGAGAGAGAAAATGCTGGAACCTCAGGAAATGGCTTGCTTCTATTTAGGAAGCCAGGGTTTCCTGTGGTGTTGCTGGGTGGAGGAAGTGGATAGAGGAGATGAGGAGAGGGAAAAGCAGAAAATTAAACTCTTACTCTTTGTTCTAAAAGGCACCTAAATAGGGTTTGACACACAGCTCTGGGAGGAATGCTTTTAATGAAGGGAGAACAAAGGGACTTGAAAATGGAATCTATTAGGCTGGAGGAATTGCTCTATGAAAAATACCGCAGGACACACAGGCTCTCTGCTGTTTCTCAAATGGGCAGCCGACAGGCCCCAATTCTTGAAGGAGCAAGTATGGAAAATAAAAGGTTTAGTTAAGTTTGACTGAATAACATTTCCTATGGAGTCGGAAATGACAAGTAGTGATTTCCTATCAATCACACCTCAGGTGACTGTTTTAAAAGCAAATTGTCCCTGTTGACATTAAAGGAAAAGAAGCAAGCAAGCAAGCAAGAACATTTCTGGGTGTGGGCTTTTGCCCTTAACCTAACTCTGCACGTGGCTACTTGGAAGACTTTAGAGATAGAAATGCCAGGTTCCGGAAGAAAGTAAGCAGAGGGAAGTTTGGCTTTAGGTCAGTTGAGGTTTCCGGCTTTAGGAGAGAGGATGTTAGAGACTCCCAGACTCTTCTGTCTGGCAGGGAAACAAAATAGCTCTTGGACCTTGGCTAACACAGGAAAGAGGACTCTGTCTGAGACAGTTTTCCATCTGCTGAAGAGAGTAAACTCCTTTTTCTTGGCCCTACTCCCTCTCTGGAAGATGACTCTGGTAGCTGACAGCTCTCACCTCAGGATGTGTTTCAATTCTCCTACTTATGAGTGGCATTTGATGTAACCTAGCCTTCTGTTTTGTTTCAGCAATTTTGTTGAATGAGCAGTGACTTTGAGATTCTGGAGGCCATCCACGGGCCAGGGCAGTAGCAGGAAAAGTGAGTTCCAGAGAAAAAGATATTAAAGAAAAATACAAGTCAGAGAAACCGTCTTAAAGGCCTTCCCAAACATTTTATTTTATTTTTTAGCCTTGCAAACTTAATCCTTCCCAGTTTGGCTCCAGTCTCATATCTTGCCACTCTTTTTACAAGTGTTCTATATAATAATTTAGATGAGTGTATTCTCTGTTTCCCCAGAGCCTGCCGTGATTTTCATGTTTCCGGGCTTTTTGCTTTTTCCCTCTACTGGAGTTCGTTTATCCTCATTCTTTTCCTGATAAACACATTTGGCACTCAACTTGAATATCACTCTTTGGTGAAATATCCTGAGCTCCTTTAGGCAATCACTCTTCTCTGTGGTAAGAGCATGGCATCAACTATGACACTTCCCATGAGATAAAGCAGTGATTCTCAAATATTGCACTCATGGGATTATTTAAAGTACATATTCCTGCACTTCAGCACCAGGGTTTCTGACTCAGTGTATCTAGGGTGAGACCTAGAGATTTGCATTTTAAGCAGGAACCCCGGGGATTCTCAAGTACACTATGTTGGAATCAATTGCTCTATCATATGATATGGGAATCACCTGACTCATACTTTCACAAACTCTGCAGTAGAATAATTTTTTTAACTGATTGATTTCCCCTGCAATTATACTTGCTTTTCTGGGCACAGATCAAGTCTCTGGAACTGAGCACAGAGCCTGGCTCAGATAATAATTCTAGGAAGCAGAAAGATACTATCACTTCACAGATCTTATTGACCCACGTTTTACTGATTAAACAAATGAAGGCTAGTGATACACAGCTGGCACTCAGACCCAGGTTTGAGTCTGACAGTTGTGGAGTGAGACCTATATTTCATATGCAAAGACAGTTTGTACAAAAGAGAAGAACAGTCATAGAAGACAAATGCTTGAGGGAGTATTTTAGACTTTTATCTTTTCTATTCTGTTTATGCTTTTGGGGGGCCATGGACTGAATTCTATCTCAGCTATTTCCACTCCCACCCCTTCAGGTATGTGGTAGATATATTTTGGAAATCTTTTAAGGTCATGCTCCTTTCTTTGGAAGTGCCTCCCGAGGCCCCCCATTGCTGCCCCAGACTCCAGAGAGGATAGAATGATGTTTGTACAAGGTGACTTCAACTCTCAGTCATAACTGACCCTGAACTGCCTATTAAATTCTCTTTTCAGAACGTGAACCTAGAGATCCAGATGTTGTCAGGTGGCAATGGGCAGGGGAGTTGTAAGGTCATGTTGCAACTAGAGTCAGTACCATGGCAACATGGAGTTCCATGCAAATTGATATGATGAGGTTTAAGGAAGGAAGAACCTTGCAGAGAATGTGTGTGTGTGTGTGTGTGTGTGTGTGTGTGTGAGAGAGAGAGAGAGAGAGAGAGAGAGAGAGAGAGAGACAGAGAGAGATAGACAGACAGACACACAGTTGGATATACAAAGGGCCAGCACCTCACAGGTTTTCCAGCTCTTGTGTGGCTCATCTTTATTTCCTGTCATCACACTTTAAGAAGTGCTGCCAATTCTTTAACATTAATCCTCCTGTCTTAAGCTAGTTTGAATCTGTTCCTTGAAATCCGAGACAGTGAGCAAATGAAAGCCTTCTTCACAATCTTGGTATAAATAAGGCCATCTGCTGTCCCATTTCTCCTTGCCATTGAGAGGTCCCACTACAAACTGCCAACTTGTATCTGACAAACAGAAATCCTGACCTATTTTCTACCCCACTCTGGGCTAAAGTTGTTCTTTCTCCATTTGTTGGCTCATATGTTGACATCTAGCATTGGTCTCCAATGAGAATATACTGAGACTAAGTTCAGAATAAATAAAAAAATTAAACTCATTTGCATTCCCAGGCTTACAGTGCCCATAGGTTTTCTGCCTTTACCCAGAAACTCCATCTCTAGCCATCAAGCTGAACAAACGCAACCATCTTGACAGCTCTGAGAGGCAGGATCCAGTGAAATGTAGGTTCTGTGTACAACTCTCCTACTATACAGACTGGCCTGAGAGCAGAAGTTATATCAATTATGGGTAGAATTGTACCCATGGAAGTCAGCAGGGAAACTGGGGGCTGCCTTGGCTAAATGGATACAATGATCCATGCCAGTGCTACCCATTAATTGTCAGTAAAACAGCCCATCCATTGAATCTGAACAAGTTTGCCGACTGACCAACACATCAATAAACTACTATGCCAGAAGCAAGGGATGCTATGGGGAAAGCTATAGGTTTGGACTCAGACACACCCACCTTGTACCTGCTCCATCACTTCTTCCTGGGAGAGTCTGAGCAAATTTACTTAACTTCTCTCAGCCTCAGTTTCCTCACCTGCAAAATGAGGATACTAGCATCTAACTCAGAATGTGTTAGGAGTATTACAATGTATAATACAGAAAAAGTACTCAGCACATAATAAATGCTCAATATATGTTTCTTCCCCTTGCTACCTCATCCACTCCACTAATATCTAAGGCACCACAAGAGAGTAGAGATAAGACTATTATAGTTTCTCACTTAATTTACTTTCCCAAGAAGCTGTCAACCAACAGACCAGCTAGTTAACACTTGGCCAGGTGTTACATGGTCGCACTAGGGAGTTACACCCCTGTCGTAAACTGATGCTCTGAAGTTAGAAGAGCTGGATGCCAGTGCTCCACTTGGTCCTCTCCTTCATCCCCTCTCAACCATGAAAAAGTAGAATCATCCCTGCTCATAAGTTGTTGTGAAGATTGGATAGAGAATGAGTGGACAAAAAAGGATAAGCAATCAGAGGCTCTTTAAAAGAGAAGGATGAAGATAGAAATGACTGTAGCTACCCGGAAGCTAGGTGAGCTGTCCCTGCAGGGAGGTAGGGCCTGGCAGCCACAAGCCATGCTCCACTAACCTGGGAGAAGTTGAGGATGAATTATTGCAGAATATGGAGGCAAAATTATTCATTGAGTAATTAGTACTAGCCTTTCATAGTCTTTTATGTCCTTGCTGCTCAGAGTTTTGATGGAGCCTTGTCTGGAATTTCTGACCCATAAAATTTACTGGCGTAGTAAAATGGGCTTTTTAAGCTTCTAAGTTTTGTATTAATTTGCAAGCAGCAATAGCAACTGGAACAAATAGTGGGGTGCAGCATGGACATCAACTGGGAGTTCATTAGAAATGAAGGCACGCAGGCTTCATCTAAGACCCACTGAATAAAATTCTGCATCTTAACAAGATCCCCAGGTGATTCCTATGTGCACTGAAATTTGAGAAGCACTGCAATCTTGTAGGGAGCATAGGAGACTGGCTTTAGCTGGCGTCTAATTAGAATAATGATGCAAATCTCAACAATGTCCAAAGTCTCTCTTGTCAGTTGGCCCAGGTGAGGAAAAACCTTTTCTTGTAAGTCCTTTTTGAACAAGGCACTTTCTTCAGTTGCTCTTTATTTATATAAAGAATTAGTTTTCAGACGAAAGATAATAAATTTGTCTCATATGCTCCATTGACAGCAGCTGGCTCACCAGAACCGGGAATAAGAAGGAGAGGAGAGAGGTAGGAAACCCTTACTGGAGGAGTGCTGTTCCTTGAGTATCCATGCATTTCACACAAAAACGCTATTACAAGTCTTATTTTCACTATTTTACAGGTTAGAAATAGGCTTAGAAAGATAGAATAGCTTCCCAACTTTATGTGAAGAGTAGAGCTGGAATTTAAATGCAGGCCTGTTTGACTTTAAACACTGTTGGACCCACTATTTTTCCAGTTACTATGGCTGCCTACAAATTAATGCAAACTTTGAAGCTTAAAACAACTGTTTTATTATGCCAATAACTTTTATGGGTCAGAAATTCCACATTCCAGACCAGGCATCATGGTAATGCTTTGTCTTGCTTCCTAATGGATGGAGTGACTTTATGGCTAGAGCTGGACTCAAAGGAAGGCAATTTCACTCACATATATGGCAGTTGATGCTGACCATCAACTTGGACCATGGCCAGTGCATTTTATCAGAATATTTACTCAGGCCTCTTTTAGAACCTGAACGTTCTAATAGCATGGCAGCCTCAAGGAAGTTGGACTTTTAAATGGTATCTCAGTTTTCCCTTTTCTGACTAAGGCTTATAAGCTTTTTGGTTTTTGTTTTTTGCTTTGAATGGGAGTCTTACTTCATTGCCCAGGCTGGAGTGCAGTGGCATGCTCACAGCCACCCCAGTGTCAACTTGCTGGGCTCTGGAGATCCTTCTGCCTCAGTCTCCCAAGTAGCCAAAACTATAGGCGCACGCTACTAAGTCCGGCTAATTTTTAAAAAATGTATTGTAGAGACAAGTTCTTGCCAAGTTGCTGGACTGGTCTCGAACCCGCGGGCTCAGGCAATCCACTTGCCTCAGCCTCCCAAAGTGCCGGGATTACAGGCTGAGCCACCGAGCCTGGCCTCCTTAAAAGTCTTATAACCTCTGTTCTACCACATTCCACTGGAATTTTAGATTAAGTCACAAACCTGCTCAGGACTCAAGGGGAGTGTACAAAGATCCTACCTCTGTTGGGTGAATTATCAAAGGCCATGTAGTTATTTTTCTTTAATTTCCCTATATTTGATGGGATACCTATGGGGGATACTTTGAGGGGGGACGGTAGGTTATTTGGATAAAAGTGTGTGTTTCACTGTTGCCTAGGACCAACTAGCTGTATTTAGCAGTAAAGCAGCAGGTGGAACCACAGGCCAGGCCACATCTGAAGGCACTAACTGACCTGTTGACATCTTCGGTTATCTTTATAAGACTTGTCAGAGTAAATAGAACTTCCAAGCTCTGGTATGCATCATCAAGAGCTAGAAATGACACTTAAAGCTTCCAGTGGAGACTGAAAAAAAGCAAAGTGGGGTCTTTGTGTCCCCTAGAAGACAGTTTAATGTTTGGGAGGTGGACATCAAGTTGGTGATTACTGGTAGAGATGTTGAAAGGCACTAATATTTTCCCATTTCTTTCAGGATTCTCTTGCTTTTTGCACTTTCTTGACCTGCTTTACTATGGCAAGAAACACTTCTGTTTTCCAAGGTATTTTGCTTCTCAGTCTATTAGATTTAAATGTCAGGAGGAAATGGAAGAGATAACTTGAGAAGTGTTAGGTAATCCAAAGGGAGAAAGCCTTAGATTGGTCTAAATCAAGTCTCCTCAGCTTGATTCTGATGGATCCTAGTCATGCCTCAAATTGTTTCTCTTTGACTGTACAGAATACCTGCAAACCATCCCCTAAATAGTTCACTGAGTTTGAGGTAACATATATCATTTAACATAGCATCTAATCCTATAAAAACCACCTTTGCCACTTTGTGTGAGAATAATCACTTGTCTAAGAAAAGAACCAGGAAAACCACAAGCAGAGTTGATAACAATAGCAGTGAATGTAATAATCATAAAGGATCTAACACGTGGGGAACAACTCTTATGTGACATTCTCTGGCTGGATGTCCACTCTCTAGCTGATAGGACAGTTTCTGTCACATGAAGGCAGCAGGTTGGTCAAATGACTGAATGACAAAATAAAACTGGATGGATTAGATATAACTACCTGTGTGGTACAAATTGCAGATATGAGAAGTGCCCAATCGCAAATCCTATAGCCCCATCTTATCCCCCACTAAAAATCACCAAGCTAAAATCAAACCATTAACAGAGTTGCCCTTTTCCATAGTTGGTTTTTTCAGCTATAACACTGGGACTGATTTTCAGCTGCCATCTAAAGAAGAGAGGGGAAGAAAGTAACATTTGTCTGCCATGTCTAAGGGCTTCACAGGTGGGAAAACAGGATAGGAAGAAGAGGGTAAGAACTGCTGAGAGCTTACTGGCCCCAGAGTAAGGCAGGAAGACCAAGCTGGGAAGTGAACTAACCCGGGAGTGCAGAGGTTGAAAAGACAGTGGCTGGCAAAGCCTGTGTCTGCCTCACATTTTTGCCCCAAGGGAGCATGTTCTGAATTACAAAGGATCTGCAGTATTCTAACACAGCTGCTGCAAGAAATTGCAGTAGAAGCAAAATGGTCTCTGCGTGAAGCAGCATTCACACAGACACTCCGCTCTGGTGGGCTACACATCGGCCTCTGTGCTGATGGAGATAATTTCCCTGAACAAGTTGTTCCAGTCGTCAAAGCAGCAACGAGAAAGTGCTGTCAACGTTGAAGTGAGTATGGCAAAAATGCTTGCCGAGGTAATGATGAATTATAGCCTTGGATTTCAGGGTTAAGAGATTCTGGCACAGGGACAGTCAGTAGTACTCCTAGTAGTACCCCCAGTGTGAGTTAAAGTTGAAATTGCACACGGTCCTGGACTCTATCTTGAACATTCTCTCTCTCTCTCTCTCTCTCTCTCTGATACAGAGAAACGGTCTGTTTTTTTCAAGAAACAAATAACTTATTCATCTATATAATGTTTGCTCTCAGAAAGTGGTCAACTTTTTTTGGAACATGGGTAATACAGGCTGAAAACTTGATGCCTTTCTGACTCTAGTTTGTATTTCAATAGGCTCAGCATTTCTCATTCCCTGGTCTCAGGTGACTTCTTCCATATTAGTTGGGATGTACTAGAAGTCCTGGACTATCTAACAGGGACTAGTGAACCCAGTGGGTTATTCTATAAAGCTGAAAGGTCAAGATGGTGTATGGCATCCCCTGCTAGAGGTGACTGCTAGCCTCCTATGATTTTTTTGTCATAGGGGAAAGTGACTGTCGATGAATGAATGTAGATTCCCGCCCACTCACTGTGGATGGGACTTGATTTGATGCCATTCAGTTCAAGGTCATCAGATCCCTGTGCTTTACTGCCCCATCCCAACTCAGCCCATCCCCTTCCACTTCCATTCCATCTGTCTCATTCTATTTGTAAATTTCATTTCATTTATATGGTATATAATTCTATTCTGCTTAAGGAACTCCCCCTATGGACATAACACCCTGCTAGCCATCCCCAGGCATACACAAATGTGTAAGTCTCAGGCAGCGCTTTGTAAAAGCTTTATCAACTGCCTCAGTTTTTCCACTCCAGGGTTCTGCTGTTACTATTTCTGGTCTTCTTGGATACACCCCTCTGCTTCTCCTTCTTTGAGGCACTGTGAGGAGAAAGGAGCACTTAGAGGAAGGCTGGCATCTTGGACTCTGACTAGTTCTTACTTCTCTCTGAAGCTCCAGGATCTGCCCAATACTAGGCCCATAGTCATTACTCTACATATCTACGTTGGTTGAATGAATAAGAGGCTGTGTGGTCTTGAGCAAGACAGTCCTCCTCTTTGGATCTCAGTTTTCTTCTCCTACAGCGTAGGCAGTTTGACTAGGTCTGTGGTTCCCCGGCTTTAGCAGATTCTGATTCCGGAGGTCATTTCCAATATAAGCAAACTCTGAGAAGCAGGATAGCACAGTGACTGGAGCATTCGAGTTGCAGCTCTCCTACTTACTAGTGGTGTGATCCTGGACACGATTTCACTTCTCAGTACTCATATTATAGGTTTCTGTGGAAGTTAAATGGCTTAATAGATGTAAAATGTTTCCCACAGTGCCTAGCATGTAGAGTGTTATGTGAATGTTGGTTGTTATCATCTGAGTGGGTCTTTCTTATATATCAAGAACATGCTGTTGGCTATGATGAATGCAAAGATACTTTTATATACTTTCCCTGTCATCATGAAGTTTATAGTCAGTGAAAATAAGGGTCATAATTATGTGAAATATGAATATATGCATAGGAAAAATAATTAAGTGTAGCAATATATTATGAGGAGCCATCATGGTAGGATTATTGATCCCATAGTTTTGTTAAATGTTTTTTTCTGAATATCTACATTTTTATAAAATGAGCTTGTATTAAATCTTTGCTTAAGGACAAGTAATAAACACTGGTAAAACACCACAAAAGTAACAGTAGAGTTTAATATCGGACATACTTGATTACATGGAAAAATTCTATCTGGTCTTTTGCACTACTCTCTTTCACTCAGGATAAAGCAAAGAAAAAAAAATTGCCATGGTAGCATTCTTTAGAGTCTGCTCTTCAACTGTTTTTTTCCATTTCTTTCTCACACTCTGGTGCAGTTGATCTGAACTATTTTCAGTTCTCCAAGACAGATTCAGTCTTAATGTTTTGCTGAGTTGTTAAATCAACAAGTATTGAGGGCTCCCAGGGAGCCCTTGGGAGAAGAGCAAACTGGATCTTCTTAGAGGACAGTGTTTGTGGTGATCTCTTTTGCCTAAGAAAAAGTAGAAGTCATGTTAAAATTTTATTTATGGTATACTATTTTGAATGAATGAGTAAAAAATAACTTTTTCTCAGTCAAAAACTTTTTAATTACCAAGGATTGTGAAATGTTGTTAGGTAAGCAGGATAAGGTTGTTGAAAATAAAATAATTAATTTCTCTATTTTCTCCATAGGTTTTAGGATGAATTTTCTCTATTTCTGTAGCTGCACAGGATAAGCCCAGCTTCTGGTGGATGAGCCGTTAGAGGTTGTTGAGAAGCTTCCATCTGCAGGGTGAATGCCAGGATTGTAAACAAATCCTTTTCTAGCCCAGGGGCTGCAGAAGAAGAGAAACACATCCCCCATCTTGGTTTTCTAGGTCTAACAAGCAAATTATTTTTTAAAATGCCAGCCAGTAAATACAGTGTATTAAGAACCTACTGTGTACCAGGAAGTACTGATGAATAAGAGAGACAGAGACTCTATCCTTTAATAATATTTATTGCATGATTGGCACTAAATACTTAGCACACATTAACTCATGTAATTCTCATAATAACCTTCAAAGGGAAGTGCTCTCATCTCCATGTTACAGATGTAAAAATAGAAACATCAAGAAATCAAATTCTTTTTTTTTTTTTTTTGGAGTTGAAGTTGGAGTCTCACTCTGTCACCCAGACTGGAGTGCAGTGGCTGCTCCTGGCCACCGCAGCCTTGACCTGCTGGGCTCCAGTGATCCTTCCGCCTCAACCTTCCAAGTAACTGGAACTACAGGCGCGCACTACCACGCCCGGCTATTTTTTTTGATTTATTGTAGAGATGAGGTCTCGCCAAGTTGCCCAGGTGGGTCTGGAACCCATGGGCTCAGGCAGTCCACTCACCTCATCCTCCCAAAGTGCGGGATTACAGGCTGAGCCTCTGAGCCCAGCTAGGAAATCAAATTCTTGACCAAGCTTTTACAACTATTAAACAGATGTGGAGCTGTTGCTGGGATTTGAATCCAGGCTTCCTGTCTCCAGAGCCCAAGTCCTAAACATGTATAATATACCACGGTATACATGCATACATTGTGGTGAACCTGCTGAGAGCCTCCTGTTGAGTGTACAACTCATGGGTAGGTTATAGAGGATTAAAATTGGTCATTAAGCATCCAACCACTAATTTATAAACCACTTTGCAGCATTGTTTTTTCCTTTCTGAGCTTTTGCAAAGTCTGACCTGCTGCCTGAATAGGTTTTTTTTCCCCCATAGATGAGTACACTTGAAAAAAAAAGACTCTTGAGGTATAATTTACATAAGAAGGTAGTCCAAATCTTAAGTATTCAGTTAAATGAGTCTGAACATGAGTACACTGGTGTAGCCTCCACTCCGCCAAGAACGTTTTCATCACCTAAGATGTAAAAGTTCTCTGTACGCTTAATTACCTAACCCTTGACTCTTTCTGCCCAGGTAGATCTGATTTCTGTTAACATAGCTTAGTTTTGCTCATTCTGGACTTTTATATAACTGAAATCAGATAGTATATACTTTTTTGTCCTAGGATTTTTCATTCACTATTATGTTTCTGAGATTCATTCATGATGTTGTTTTGTTTGGTTTTTGTTTTTGTTACCAAGCCCACTGCATTAATTTACCATTCTTTCACAACTCAATTACCTGTTGAAAGAGATATTTGGGTGTTTCCAGTTTGGGGTTATTATGAACAAAGTGTCTATGAATATTTTTATACTTTTTGTGAACACAGGATTTATTTCTTCTGAGTAAATATCTTGAAGAAGAATTTCTGGATCATATGGCAGGTGTGTAAATAAACTGTTTTCTAAAGTGGTTGCATGTTTTTTGCATTCACACCAGCAATGAGAGTTCCAGTGGCCCCATGTCCTAACTAACACTTCGCATTGTTAGCTTTAGTTACATTTTAACTATTCTGTGACTATAAACTGATATCTCGTTGTGGTTTTGATTTGTATTCCCCTGATGACTAATGGTAATAGATGTATTTTCATGTGCTTCTTCGCCATTTATATATCCTCTTTTGAGAAATGGGTGCTTGAATCTTTTGCCCGTTTTTCAATATGTCTGACTTTAAAATATTAAGTTATAGGAGTACTTTATATATTCTGAAGTTAGGTTTTTTGGGCCAGATTTATGTATTGTGAATTTTCCCCCAAACCGTATCTTATCTTTTATTTTCTTAATAGTTCATTTTAAAGAACAGAAAAAAAAAAAAACTGAGGCTTTTTGTATCCTAAGAAATCTTTCCACACTAAAGATATGGAGTTTTCCATTCCTTGTTTGTAGCAATTTTATGTTTTTAACTTTTATGCTTAGGTCTGTGATCCATCTTGAATACATTTTTGTGTATTGTGAGGTAAGAGTAAAGGCTCAATTCATACTGTATTATATTGATATCAAGGTTTTCTAGCAGAATTTCTTAAAAAATCTGTATCATTTTTTCATAAAATTTCTTTGGCAGCTTTGCTAATTGTAAAGTTAATTATTGAAAAATAAATGGTAGATATTTATATATATATTTATATTTCCAAGTATTTCCAAGTAAATCTTAGAATTAACTTGTGATACCTGCAGAGATTTGACAAGATGCTTTTAGGTAGACTTGGTAATTTTATACTATTGAGTCTTACAATCTATGAAAATAAGGTTTATTTTTCCTAGACTTTAAAAGTCTTCTTTAGTTTCTCTCTGTAAGGTTTTATACTTTACAACACAGAAGTCTTGCACATTTTTTGTTAAATTTATTCCAAGGTATTTCCTGCTTTTAGATGCTTTTGTAAGTGGTATTTTTTTTTTTTTTTTTGAGTTGGAGTCTCATTCTGTCACCCAGACTGGAATGCAGTGGCACGCTCCCGGCCACCGCAGCCTCAACCTGCTGGGCTCCGGCGAGCCTTCTGCCTCAGCCTTCCAGGTAGCTGGAATTACAGGCATGTGCTACCATGCCCGGCTAATTTTTGATTTATTGTAGAGATGAGATCTTGCCAAGTTGCCCAGACGGGTCTTGAACCCGCAGGCTCAGGCAATCCACTCGCCTCAGCCTCCTCCCAAAGCACTGGGATGACAGGCTGAGCCACCAAGCCCGGTTGTAAGTGCTATTTTTAAAATTTCATTTTCTAATGTTTTTCTTACTGCAAAAGAGTGCAATTGATTTTGCATATAAATGGAATCAATACTAAAATGTATCCTGGTTTTTTGCTAACTTTTCTTACTGATAGTAGTAGGTTTGTTTTGGGTAGCTTCCTTAGTGGGTCCTGTATTATAATCATATTGTCCATAATAAAGATAGTTTTGAGCTGGGATCCATGGCTCAGCCTGTAATCCCGCGCCTTGGGAGATTACACTCCAGTCTGGACGACAGAGTGAGACTCCAACTCAAAAAAAAAAAAAAAAAAATTAAAGATAGTTTTGATACTTTATTCTAATATTTATACTTTTACTTCATCTTGCCTTATTGTACTGGTTATTGCAATGTTGACTATAAATGTGGAAAATTGACTAACTTGTTATATTCCCATTTATACTGGAAAGGCAGTTAATATTTCATTATTAAATACGATGTTAGCTTCAGAATTTTTGTAGGAGCTCTTTATCAGATGAAGACAAATTTCTCTATTTTTTATTTGCTGAAAGATTTTTTTTTGACATGAATGCCAAATTCTGTCTAATGCTTTTTCTGCATTTTAAAATGTGATCATATGTCTTTTTCCTTTATTCCTTTAATGTGATAAATTAAATCAATTGATTTACAAAGGTTGCACCAACCTTGCAGTGCAAGGATAAGCCTCATTTCATCAGGATATATTATCATTTTTCTATATTGCTAGATCTAATTTGTCATTATTTTGTTTAGCATTGTTGCACCTATATATATTTATGAAGGATATTGGTCTATACATAATTTTTTTGTTATTTTGTTTTGTTTGCTATTAAGACTTTGTTATCAGGATTATGCTAGCCTTATAAATGAATTGGAAAGTGAATATTTTCTGAAAATGTATAAGATTGGCCTTATTTCTTTTTTATGTATTTCATAGAAATCACTAGGAGAGCTATCTGAACCCAGATTTTTCTTTGTGAGATTTTAAATTATTAGTTTAATTTTAAAAATATAAATGGAGATATTAAGATTTTGTATTTCTAGCTGGGCTCGGTGGCTCAGCCTGTAATCCTGCACCTTGGGAGGCTGAGGTGAGTGGATTGCCTGAGCCT
>NW_007253514.1:735640-735959 GCF_000164805.1 Carlito syrichta
ATAATTGCCATTCTGACTGGAGTTAGGTGGTATCTCAGTGTGGTTTTGATTTGTATCTACTTGATGATTAGTGAGGTTGAACATTTCTTCAAGTGTCTGTTGGCTGCTCGGATGTCTTCCTTTGAGAAGTTTCTGTTCATAGCTTTCGTCCACTTTATAATGGGGTTGTTTGTTTTTTTCTTTTCAGCATATTTGAATTCCTTGTAGATAGAAGATATTAAGCCTTTGTCAGACCTGAAGTTAGCAAATACTTTTTCCCAGTCTGTGGGCTGTCTCCCTGCTCTCTTGATGGTTTCTTTGGCTTTGCAGAAGCTTGTCA
>NW_007253515.1:0-7445 GCF_000164805.1 Carlito syrichta
TTCTTTCTATCATTATTTCTATCTTCTCTTTCCTCATTAGGTTAATCAGGCTGCTCTCAAACTGCCCAACTTTGGCCATCCTCTCAGCCTGGGACTCCAAAACTGCTGCAATTACAGGTTTTCCATTTGGTCAACGTCCTTGTCTTCCTTCCTGGTCTTAAACTGTGGGCCAGAGGTGATCCTCCCACTGAGGTTTTACCTCACCCAATGTTTAATATATTTTGCTTGGGTCGAGGTGGTGGTTTACTATGGTGTCCAACCTTGTCTTGAGCTCCCGGGCTCCGGCCATCTTCCTGTCTTGGCCTCGCAGAGTGCCAAGGAGTCAGGCGTGAGTCACCTGGCTGTCCCTGCCACATCGAAGGTTTGAGAGTCATCCCTTCCCTTGAACCGAGGTGCCCCATGCGACAGACAAGCGGGTCCCCAACGGGGAATAAGGTGGGAGGAATGATGTGTGCCCTGGCACAGACACGCCCATGTGCCAGGTGCTCCCTCTATGAAGAACTCTGTGGGTGAATCTGACTACCCTCTCTGAGGTCCCAGGTCATTGGAAGGGAGTGGGCCTCATGGTGGTCCCTGAGAGTGGTGTGGAAGCTGGGCACAGTGGATCATGCCTGTCATCCCAGCACTCTTGTAGGCTGAGGCAAGAGGATGGCCTGAGCACCTGAGACCAGCCCTGGCACCTTGGTGAGAAGTCATCTCTACAAAAGCCACAATAATGAGCCAAGCTTCTTGGCACGGGCCTTTCAATCTGGCCACTTATGAGACCATGGTGGGAGGAACACCGAAGCCCAGCCGGTGGAGGCCGCAGTGACTGAGAGCGGGTCCCAACGCTATGGCCTGGGTGACAGAGCAGGACTCCGAATGAGAATAATAATACCAACTACCACCACCACCACAAACACGGGCTGGGATCCGGGGCTCAGCCTGGCATCCTGGCCCTTTGGAGGCCCAGGCGACTGGAGAGCAGGAGCCTGCGGGTTTGACACCATCCTGGGATATGATGCTAGACCTCATATTGGCCATCAAAAATAAACCCAAAGATTAACCGTGCGTGATGGCACAGGCCTGTGTGTCCAGCCACTCTGGGGATGAAGGTGAGAGTATCAGTTGAGCATGGCCAAGTGGAGTCCTATGGTGACTGTGAGCGTGCCCCTTGATTCATGTTCTTATAGATGGGAATTCAACTCCAAATAATAATAATCACCACCAACAACAACACCACCAGCCCTGCCACCCAGCACGAGGTGTCACCCTCAGGGATGGGAGAGGAAAATGCACTTACTGGCCTGTCATTTGCAGGAGATTTCAAAGGTGGCCAATGGGCACGTCCATCCCGCACGTTCGGCCACACGCCCCAGAAGGTCTGCCTCCTCCCTCCACATTTGTGCCCCACAGGAAAGATGTGTGTGAGCTCACAGAACAGACGGCCCTGAGCTAGGGCCGTCATTGGGCACAGAGGGATCAAAGTGGTTCGGCAATGCCACCGCCAGTCCTGGTTCTGGTCACCCTGTCTTCTACCTTCAGATATGTTGAGGGGCCCTTCCTCTCCCGATCACACCATCGTCCCCTGCCCATGCAGACTTTTCCCAGGGGAGCCGTGGACGCCCATTGTAATGCATGTGGTAGGCGTCTTTTAGGTTGCTGCAGTCTCCATATGCCCAACTGGGGCACAGGGTCATGATTGTCGCTCCCGGGGCCTCAACCTCCAGGCTCAGGTGATCCTCCTGCCTCAACCACTGAGCAGCTGGGACTCCATGGGCCATCACTCCTGATCCGAATTTGGGGACATTACACTGAATTGAGGTATGCGCATGTCACCTGGGCCGATCTCCAAACCTTGGGCTTAGGCAGCCTCCCGCCTCGGCCTCCCTGGGTGCAGGGATGATGGCCGTGATTCACAGTGCCCGGCTTTGACTTGCACATTCTGCCACTCGAGGCGACACAAAGGAACACCCTGGGAGGGAGGCCTCTGCATTCCGTGTACCCAAGACCGCAGGCACCACCATGCATGACCCCAGTGTTTGCGCTCCGGGTAGCAATGAGGTCTTGAAATGTGTACCAAACTGGTATCAAACTCCCAGGCTCCAGCGATCCTCCACCTCAGCCTCCCAAATCCACAGCCTGATTGTCTCCTGATCCATAATCTTTTGAGAACTCTAGGGCCAAGCCTGTGGCCTCTGTCCCAAATGATCTCTGTCTGTAACACAATGATCCCAACTCCATACACAAGTGAATACTCTTCTTTTTGTTTTCCTTTTTTTCCTTTTTTTTGAGTCAGAGTCTCACTCCATTGCCCATACTTGAGGGAAGGGGCTCACTCCTGGCCACTGCAGCCTCGACCCGTCAGGCTCCGGCAAGCCTGACCCGGCTTTCCGAGGAGCTGGAACAACAAGAGCATGCCACTATGCCCGGCTCATTTGGGATGGAGAGTAGAGATGAGGTCTCGCTGAGTTGTCCTTTGGGTCTTGGCTTGCAGGTTCAGGCCGACTGCTGGCCTCGGACACTGAAAGCGCTGGGATGATAAGGCTGAGCCCCCAAGCCCCCATTCTTTCCTTCATTAAAAATGAACCTAAAGGCCTGGCATGGTGGCCCATGCCTGTAATCCCAGTGCTCTGGGAGGCCAAGGTGGGAGGATGGCTGGAGCCCAGGAGCCAAGGACAGCCTGGGACACACAGGAAGAACCTGTCTAGCACCCATCCACACAGGGGGTCTGGGATCCAGGTGCTCATCATTCAGGCAACTACAGAGGCTGGGATGGGAGGATCACAGGAGCCCACGATTTTGGGGCTTGCAATGAAGGATGGTCATGACCCCAGGACCCAGCCTGGGACACAGAGGCAGATCCTGTCTCCAAAAATATCAGAATCGTACACTGATTCTCAACTGTATGTGGTGTGTTCACAGGGCGACTGGCTTTAGAGCCAAAAAATGGGATTGGGTGGAAGAAATATCCCCGGGTGAGAGATGTGTCCCTGGCCTTTCTTGGCAGAAGCCCCTAGTTGCCAAGTCTGAGGGTCAGCCTGCCTGGGGAACATTTCTCACCTCAGAGAGGCGAAGCAGAGGTAACCAGGCTAGGGAACCTCAGGTACTCCTGCACCAAAGGGGAACAGCCATTGGGGAGGTTGGGGCTAGAAGTTGCTGAGTGTGGGTGATCCTCACATTTGGAGGGGCAGGGGTGGACCAACTGAGGGCAGAATGTTTGCAGGAGAATGTATTACTTTCTTGTTTTCATTCTTTTTTTCTTTCCTCACTAGGTTGCTCAGGGTGCTCTCAAACCACACAACTCGGGCCATACTCTCAGGGTGGGCATCCCAAACTGCTGGGATCACAGGCTTTCCATTTGACCCAAACCCTGGTCTTCCTGCCTTGTCTTGAACTCTGGACTGGAGGCGGTCCACCCACCAAGGACTGCCCTCAACCAAGGTTTTTCTTGGGTTCGAGTTGGGGGATTGCTATGGTGTCCAGCCTGGTCTCGAGCTCCTGGGCTCTGGCCATCTTCCTGTCTCAGCCTCCCTGAAAGCTGAGGAGACAGGCATGAGTTGCCCGGCAGTCCCCACCCCCCCATAGATTTGAGAGTCAAGTCCTCCCTTTCCCCATGGTGGCCCCTGGGAGGAGGGAAGGGATTGAATGAGGCCAGTGGAGTGGTGGCTTCCAGGTGGAAACACACCCCTGCTCCAGGGCCTCTCCCTGGGAGAGATTGGTGGGTGACTCTGGCTGAACTCTCTAGTGTCCCAGGTTTTCAGAAGGGAGTGTGCCTTGTTGGTGGGCCCAGAGAAAGGTGTGTAGGCCAGGCATGGGCACTCACACCCTTATCCTGGCACTCTGGGAGGCCGAGGCAAGTGAAAGGCCTGAGACCTGGGTTTGAGACCAGCACGGGCAGTTTGTCAAGAACTCGTCTCTACAAGAAGACAAAAAAATGAGCCAAGCATGGTGCACGCCTGTTGTTCTGGCCACACGGGAGGCTGTGGGGGAAGAATCGCTGGTGCTTCTTTGTTGGAGGTCGTGGTGGCAGAGAGCAGGCCCTTATACTCTGGTCTTGGAGACAGAGTGGGACTCCATCTGAGAAAAATAATACCATCCACCACCACCACCACAACCACAGGGCGGACTCAGGTCCTCAGTCTGGCATCCCGGCCCTATGGAGACCCAAGTGATTGGACGACCTGAGCCTACAGGTTCGACATCAGCCCAGGACAAGGAGTGAGACCTTGTCTCAGCCATCTATAATAAATCCAAAGATTACTGGGCGTGGTGGCACAGGTCTGTGATTTCAGCCACTCAGGGAACCGAGGCAGGAGTACCGCATGAGCATGGAAGGTGGAGTCCATGGTGGCCGTGAGCATGCCCCTGCCCTCTGGCCTGGGTGACAGAGAGGAATTCTGATATCAAATAATAATAATCACTACCACCACAACCACCACCACCCCGACACCCAGCATGAGTAGACACCCTCAGGGATGGGAGAGGAAGGCACTTTCTGGCCTGTCATTTGCATTAGGTTTCAAAGGTGGCCACTGGGCATGTCCTTCCCCTGCCTTCAACCACGTGCTCCATAAGGCTGGCCTCCAACCTCCACACTGATGCACCACAGCAAGACATGTGTGAGCTCATGGAACAGATCCCATGTAACAGGCTGGAACACTGGAGGATTTGGGATATAAGCCCAATAAGATTTTTTCCAAATAAATACAACCCACCTGGCACACTATAATAGCCAGCATAGCAAAAAAAAAAAAAAAAAACAGTAGAGGGAGTGATAGAAGTGTTTTTGAGAGTGAACCAGATCCACGGTATCTTCGTTGAGTGCCTTGATTTGCCCCCATGTGGATGGTCTGCACTGTATAGACAAAACAGCTCGATGGTAATGTATGGGTTGAGGAGTGGCAGACAACGAACAATGAGATGTCATCGGTCGAGTTGGGGGAGGTGGAAGTGGTTGTTGAATGGTGAGATTTTCAACTTTGGCACCAACACCTCTTCATCATCTGCAATCTACTCAGTCTGATGGTGTGATTTATGTCTCATCTGGCTGGAACTCGATGGGGGTGGAGTGCTGGACATGTCTAACTAGACGATCCTGTACCAAAATGGGTTAGGGTAAGTCCTGGGGAAAAACACAAGCATATTCTGTCTCGAATGTTAAAAGAATATCGGACTCTTCCATTGACCTGTAAGAAGATTTTTCCATTCTACCATTGGTTTAACAGTATTCTTGGGACTCCAATGTCTTATCATAGCTTAATGTGCTTGATATTGAGGTGATTAATTACAAATATAGCATGATTTACAAGATGATGGGGAGAATATATTTGAATTCCCCTTCCTGCAATTTAATTATTTGATTTTATAACATTTGATTGGCTCTCTCAACTATAGCTTGACCTTGAGGATTATGCGGAATTTCTGTAGAAGGAGAGATGCTAAACTGGGTACAAAATGACTGAAAAGCTTTCGATGCATAAGCAGGAGTATTATCAGTTTTTAATTGTTTAGAAATACCCAGTTGCAAAAAACAAGTGAATAAATATTGGACTACATCTTTACAGGTTTCCCCAGTTATGGGCGAGGCTAAAATTACATGGGAAATGTATCCACTGTCACATGTAGAAATGACAATTTACCAGAACTTTGGAAATGAGTAACATACATTTGCTACAAAACATTAAGGTGTAATCCATGGGGATTAACTCTTGAGGGTAGGGAGTTATTAGAAGTAGGACATGAAGTACAATTTTTAAAGATTTGTATAGCCTTTCTCTTGGAATGTGAAACTGGTGCGTTAAAGTTGCAGCGTTTTGAGGATGAATTATATGGGATTGTTGAGCTTGATTGACTAAAGAACCTACAAGGAGAGGGCACATGGCCGATTATGTCAAGTCATCTGCTAATTGATTACCTTGATGTAGAGGTCCAGGGAATCCCGATGAAATTTAGCATGACCTATGAAAAATGGTGGTTTTCTAACAATATTTAGTTGCTGTAATTGGAAATGTAAATCAAGAATAGTTGCCTTATTAACAGGATTGGTGGCTTTTTAAAATATGAGACAGCAACCCTTTTATATAACAGGAATCAGTATAGAAAGACAAATTTCTCCTGTTAAATAACACGGTCACAAATCACAAATAATTCCCCGCTGGTGCCACTTGCCAGAGATCTTTTGGTGCCAAGGGGCAAATTTAAATCATCTAGATATTTTTCTTCATGATACCTAGCTGCTTCTTCTTTTAAGCTTTCCTTATCCTCAGGGGGTAGAGAATCATCATCAACAGGGGCAGTGGCTAACATTGCCTGGGAAGGAACAGGGATTAGTAAGGGATTTCTTTCACCTGGTTCTTCTTTTACTCTAATGGTCATTTTATCAATCCCTTGTTGTGGATCTAAAACATCTCTAATTATATTCCATAACGCAAAAGTATCTACTGGCACTCATTCCGGACCGTGGAGAATGTAATAAACTTTCATTTTTTTTCCCCAAACTTTGTCCATATTTCTAAATTGACGATGACTTCTTCAGGGAACCAGGGGCACTGTTCTTGCACAAAATGGAGAAAACAAGATAATAGTGTAGAGGAAACTTTAATTCCTCTTTTAGAAAGCATATGCATCAAAATACTTATGAACAATTTTTTTCTTTAAATTCACTCTGACCCATGTTCATATCATGGCTCTAAAACTGCTTACCCTTCCTAGCTTTGCTCTACCAATTAGTCTGCAGCATCCTAGGCAAGGTTTTATCTGTTCAGATTAAAGTAAGGCTTAACTTTCAGGTCCCTGTGTGGGCAATACTTTCTGGAGTCCAGTTCCAGCAAGTCAGGATTTCCTGGAGGAGGAGCAGCGTTGGCATAGGAGAAAACTTCGACACTGACTCTGATGTTATGCAGGACAATTGCCCAATTTTTTTTCAAGTTCTTTTTACGCTTTAAGTTACATACAATTTGGCCTTCAAACTCAGACGTATTTATTTTGTTATGATCATTGTTCTAAACGCAATGAAATACTGTCTGTCTTCTGTCAAATTTGTGACAATGTATCCACTGATAGAATTTTTAAAGCATGTAATTTTTCACAACGTGTTTTCTGTAACTATTAACCCTAGCCATCTAAGCTTTTCACAACTTAATGCCTAACATGTTTTCCTAACCTTTTATTTTTTTCTAAATACAATTACAAAGCCTTTTCTACTATTTCAACCTTTCCATATTAATCATACACTCTAAAATGCAAAAAGTTTGTGTATACTGCAAATTATAGGGCCATCCGTTTTCTTGCATAAATTGACACACCTAAAAATAAAACACTTGTAAGCATCACAACATTTTTCGTTATGCTAAAAATACCTGTATAACACTTAACAAGTAGCAAAATGAAAACAATATCCCCAAAGCTCTCTAATTAGCAGCCAACTTAAAAAAACTAAAACTAATAACCCTATTTATGATGCC
>NW_007253516.1:0-746 GCF_000164805.1 Carlito syrichta
TCCTGCACCAAAGGGTTAGCCATTGGTGGGGGTTGGGGCAGGATGGTGCTGAGCCTGCTGGACCCTCATATGTGGGGGAGTGGTGGGAAGTACTGGGGAGGAAGGTTTGCAGGAGAATGGATTTCTTTCTTTCTTTCGTTCCTTTCTTCCTTCTTTTTTTTCTTTTTTCCTTCCTTCCTTCCTTCTTTCTTTCTTTCTTTCTTTCTTTCTTTCTTTCTTTCTTTCTTTCTTTCTTTCTTTCTTTCTTTCTTTCTTTCTTTCTTTCTTTCTTTCCTCTCCTCACTAGGTTGCCCAGGCTGTTTTCACACCACCCAACATGGGCCGTCACCTCGGCCTGGGCCTCCAAACTGCTGTGATCACATGATTTCCCTTTAGTCAACATCCTGGTCTTCCTGCCTTATCTTCAACTCTTTGCTGGAGGCAATCTTCCCTCCGAGGCCTGCCCTCATCAATGGCTTCCTGGATTTTGCTTTAGTTCGAGCTTGTGGTTTGCTATAGTGTCCAGTCTGGTCTCAAGCACCCGGGCTCTGGCCATCTTCCCATCTTGGCCTCCTAATTGCCAAGGAGACAATCGTGAGTCGTCCAGTCATCCCCATCCCTCTGATAGTTTGAGAATTCCACCCTCCCTTTCTCCGAGGCAGTCCCAGGGAGTAGCAACCAGGTCCAACCTGGGGAATGAAGCAGACAGAGGTGTGGACCCTCCAACGGAGACACAACCCTGCACCAGGCTCTCACCCGGGAAGGGC
>NW_007253516.1:2023-2736 GCF_000164805.1 Carlito syrichta
CCTTGTGGCCCAGCCTGGTCTTAAACTCCCGGGCTCCAGTGGTCCCCCACCTTGGCCTCCAAAAGCCACAACCTGATTGACAATTCACAGACTTTCGAGTACTCTAGACGAAAGGCTGGTGCCTCCTTTCCAAATGATCTCTGTCTGTTCACAGTAATCCCAACTCCTTACACAAATAGATGCTCTAATTTTTTTCTTTGAGTTGGAGTCTCACTCTGTCACCCAGGTTGGAGGGCGCTGACTTGCTCCCGGCCATCACAGCCTCGATCCGCCAGGCTCCAGTCAGACTTTCCCTGGGCTTCTGAGGAACTGAAATGACAGGCTCAAGTTACCTCGCCCAGTCATTTGGGATAGAGGATAGAGGCGAGTCTCATCGTGGTTCCCTGGTGGGTCTCAGCCTGTGGGCTTGGACAGCTGCTGGCCTCCTCCTCCCAAAGCACTGAGATGACAAGACTGAGCACCATAGGTTGGGATTGGAAGGTGCTGAGCTTGGGGGACCCTTATTTGTAGGGTTCGGTTGGGGAAGGAACAAGGGCAGAAAGTTTTCAGGAGAATAGATTTCTTTCTTTCCTTTTTCTTTCTTTTCTTTCCTCACGAGGTTGCCCAGACCACTATCAAACCACCAAAATTGGGCCATCCTCTAGGCCTGGGCCTCCAAAACTTCGATGATCACAGGCTTTCCATTTGGTAGACATCCTGGTCTTCCTGACTGG
>NW_007253516.1:3914-4688 GCF_000164805.1 Carlito syrichta
GCAGGGGGGTGCAGACCTGTGGTTCCAGCCAAAAGTTGAACTAAGATGGGAGAATCACCTGACCCCAGCAGGTGGAGTCTGCGGTGTCCGTGAGCATGCCCCTGTGCTAAGGCCTGGGCAAAAGATAAGGATTCGGACTCCAAATAATAATCACCACCACTGCCACCACCACGAACCCTGCCACATAGGATGAGGAGACACCCTCAGGCATGGGAAAGCAAAGGGCACTTTCCCACCTGTCGATCATGGGCAGTTTCAAAGTTGTACTCTGGGCATGTCCATCCCATGCCTTCAGCCACACATCCCAGAAGTCCTGCCTCCGCATTCCACACTTGTGCCCCACAGCAAAGACATGTGTGAGCTCACGGAACAGACTGCCCTGAGTTAGTGTGGCCATCGGGCATAGAGCGATCAAGGAGGACTGGCAATGCTGCGGCCATCCCAGTTTCCGGTTGCCCAGTGTTCCTCGTTTGGGCATGGGGAGTGCCACTTCCTTTCCCGATCACTCCGTCATCCCATGGCTATGCAGAACTTTCCCTGGGGAGCCATGGAGGCCTGTCATGACCCATGTTGGAGGAGTCTTTTTTGTTGCTGGAGTCTCTGTAGGCCAGGCTAGTGCACAGTGGCATGATTGTGCCTTCCGGGGCCTTGACCTATGGGGCTGAGTTGGTCCTCCCACCTCGGCCCCTGAGTAACCTGGACTCTGGGGCCCACCATGCCTGACTCGATTTGGGGGCCGTTTTGCCAAGACGAGGTGTGGTCACATCACCCGGG
>NW_007253517.1:0-475 GCF_000164805.1 Carlito syrichta
TTTCTAGTTCTTGTTGTAGAGATCTTTTACCTCCTTGATTGACTGAATCCTAGGGTTTTTGTGTTTTTTTTGGTATTGCAACCGTTGAGTTCTTGATTTGGTTCTTGACTTGAGTGTTACCAATATATAAACTGCTACTGATTTTTGTATGCTGATATTGTATCCTGAAACTTTACTGAAGTCATTTATCAAGTCTAAGAGTCTCTTGGAAGAGTATTTAAAATTCTTTATGTATTTCATCATATCATCAGTGAACAGAGATAGTTTAACTTCCCTCTTGCAGATTAGGCTGCCTTTTATTTCTTTCTGTTGCCTGATGGCTCTGGCTATCTGGTACAATGTTGAGTAGAACTGGTAAGAGTGGATATCCTTGTCTGCTCTGGTTCTGAAGGATGATGTTTCCAATATTTCTTCATTAAATGTAATTTTGGCTGTGGGTTTGTTATATAAATCTTATTTTTTTATAACATAAGAT
>NW_007253517.1:1282-2737 GCF_000164805.1 Carlito syrichta
CAAACATGCATGTGCAGGTATCTTTTTCTGTAAAATGATTTGAGTTCCTCTGGATATATTCCCAATAGGGGAACTGCTGGGTCATTTGGAAGGTCAGTTTCCAGTTCTTTCAGTCATCGCAACACTGTCTTCCAAAGAGGTTGCACTAGTTTGCATTCCCAACAGCAGTGTAGAAGCATTCCTTTTTCTCCACATCCTTGCCAGCATCTGTTGCTTTTTGTTTTATTATTGATGCCATTCTTACTGGGATTAGGTGATATCTCAATGTGATTTTGATTTGCATTTCTCTGCTGATGAGTGAGACTGAGCACTTTTTCATGTGTCTGTTGGCTGCCCATATTTTTTCTTTCGAGAAGTGTCTATTCATGTCTTTTGCCCACTTTTTAATGGGGCTGTTTGTTTTTCTCTTTTTGGTGCATTTGAGTTCCTTGTAGATCCTAGACGTTAGGCCTTTGTCAGATATACAGTTGACAAATATTTTTTCCTATTCTGTGGGCTCTCTCCTTGCTTTCTTGATGGTTTCTTTTGCTTTGCAGAAGCTAGCCAGTTTGATGAGGTCTCACTTGTATATTGTATTTCTTATGGTATGGGCACTTAGGTTTATGATAAGAAATTGGGTGCCAGTTCCAATTTCCATAAAGGTGTCTCTTGCATTTTCTAAGATTCTTATAGTTTGACATTTTAACTCTTTGATCCATTTAGAGTTAATTTTTGTTTATGATGACAGGTGGGGGTCCTGTTTCAATCTTCTGCATGTGATCAGACAGTTTTCCAGCATCATTTACAGGGATGATTCATCTGTCCCTAGTGGTTGTTGTTGGAGGCTTTGTCAAAGATAAGGTGGTTGAGAAATTGAAGCTTTGCTTCCGGAATCTCTATCCTGTTCCTTCGGTCTATATGCCTGTTCTTGTACCAATACTAGGCTGTTTTAATTATTTGAGCTTTTTAAAGTAAAGTTGGAAGTCTGGAAGTGTGATACCTCCTGCTTTGTTTCTTTTGTTAAAAATTTTTTTGGCTATTTGTTGTGGTTGTTTATGTTTCCATATGAATTTCTGTATTGTCATTTCCAGGTCTCAAAAGAATGATGTTGGTAATTTTATGGGTATTGTGGTGAATTTGTAGATTACCTTTGGTAGGATGGACACTTTAAAATGTTGATTCTTCCTATCCATCAGCATAGAATCTTTTTTTCTTTTTCTTTTTTTTTAAAGTTTTTATTTTATTTATTTATTTATCAATATTTTGTATTGTGATGTTGTGGGGTAGAGTTAAGGGTTAGGTATACAAATATGTTTCATTCAGGCACCCTGTTGATAAGAGATGTTTCCCCGTCTCCAGACAGATATTTGCTACTGTTAATCCCATCTCCCTCCCCCACCATAGTTTTCCACTACTGTCAGTCATTTTCTTATAGTATTACATTGGATGATCAAGGTCCATTATATGAGTGAGAAC
>NW_007253517.1:3613-4107 GCF_000164805.1 Carlito syrichta
CGTCTTCCTTTGTGAAGTGTCTGTTCATATCTTTTGCCCATTTTATAAAGGGGTTGTTTGTTTTCTTCTTTTCAGCACATTTGTGTTCCTTGTAGATCTAAGATGTTAAACCTCTGTCAGACCTTGTGCTGGCAAATAGTTTTCCCAGTCTGTAGGCTGTCTCCCTGCTCCTTTGATGGTTTCTTTGGTTTTACAGAAGCTTGTCAGTTTAATAAGGTCCCACTTGTCTATCTTCTCTCTTATGACCTGTGGGCTTCGGGTTTTGTTCAGGAATTGGATGCCAGTTCAGATTTCCATGAGGGTATGTCCTTCATTTTCTAAGGTTCTTACAGCTTGAGATTTTACAGTTAGGTCTGATCCATTTGGAATTAACCTTTGTGCATGGGGATAGATAGGGGTCCTGTTTCAATCTTCTGCATGCAGTCAGCCAGTTTTCCCAGCACCATTTACTGAATAGGTTCTCCTCTCCCCAGTGGTAGGTGGTGGAGGCTTTG
>NW_007253517.1:4127-5503 GCF_000164805.1 Carlito syrichta
ACACCTGCTTTGTTTTTTTTTTTTTTTTTTTTTGCTGAGGAGTGGTTTGGCTATTCTTGGTCATTTGTGTTTCCATATGAATTCCTGTGTTGTTTTTTCTAGGTCTGAGAAGAATGTTGCTGGTAATTTGATGGGTATTGCATTGAATTTGTAGATTGCCTTAGGTAAAATGGACATCTTCATAATGTTGATTCTTCCAATCCATTAGCATGTGGTATTTTTCCACTTGTTTGTGTCATCGTTTATTTCTTTGAGCAGTGCTTTGTAGTTTTCATTGTAAAGGTTTTTCATGTCTCTGGTTAGGAAGATGCCAAGATATTTTATTTTTTTGTGGCTATTGTGAATGGAATTGTGTTTTTTATTTGGGTTTCTGTTTGTTTATTATTAGTGTAGAGAAATGCGATTGCCTTTTGCACTTTTATTTTGTATCCCGAGACTTTGCCAAAGGCCTTTTTCAGTGTAAGGAGGTTTTTGACAGATTTTCTTGGGTTTCCAAGGTACACAATCATATTGTCTGCAAAGAGAGATGAATTGTCTTCCTTTTTTCCCATTTGGATACCCTTGATTGTTTTCTCTTCTCTGATTGCTCGAGCCAGGACTTCCAATAATATGTTGAATGGGAGGGGTGAGAGTGGGGATCCTTGTCTTGTTCCAGTTTTCAGGGGAAATTGATCCCATTTTTGTCTGTTTAGGAATATGCTGGTTGTGGTTTTTTGTAGATGGCTTTTACTATTTTGAGATATGTTCCCTGCCTAGATGTTCAATGGCTTTTATCAAGAAGCGGTGTTGGATTTTATCAAAAGCTTTTTCTGCCTCTAATGATATGATCATGTGGTTTTTGTTTTGACATCTGTTGATGTATTTAATTACATTTATGGTTTTACGAATGTTGAACCAGGCTTGCAACCCAGGAATGAAGCCTACCTAGTCATGGTGGATGATTTTTGAGATGTATTGCTGAATCCAGTTTGCTAGGATCTTGTTGAGAATTTTAGCATCTATGTTCATCAAAGATATTGGCCTGTTGTTCTCTTTCTTTGTTGGATCTTTACCTGGCTTGAGTATCAATGTGATGTTGGCTTTGCAAAATGTTTTGGGGAGAGTTCCATCTTTTTCAATCGCCTGGAATACCTTCAGTAGGATTGGTATCAGCTCCTCCTTCAATGTCTTGTAGAATTCTGCTGGAAAGCCATCTGGACCAGGGCTTTCTTTGTAGGAAGTTTTCTTATTCCGTAGTCAATTTCCTTGATTGTTATTGGTGTATTTAGGGTCTCAATTTCTTCTTGTTCGAACCTAGGTAGGTTGTGTGATGTCAGAAAGTCTTCCATTTCCTTAAGGTTTTCAAGTTTGTTTCCATACAAGTGTACGTAGTAGTG
>NW_007253517.1:5885-7003 GCF_000164805.1 Carlito syrichta
TTTCTTCATTTTCATTTGTTTCCAGGTATCTTTTGATCTCTGTTTTGATTTCATCATTGACCTAGGAGTTGTTTAGCATCATGCTGTTTTGTGTCCATGTCTTTGTGAGTTTTAGGGGGACCTTATTGCTGTCAATGTTTATTTTTATTTCACTGTGGTCTGAGAAGGTGCATCGTAGAATTTCGGTTGTTTTAAATTTGCTTATGCTTGATTTATGGCCTATTATGTGGTCGATCTTAGATTACGTTCCATGCGGTGATGTGTAGAATATGTATTCTGTGGTCTTTGTAGAATATGTATTCTGTGGTCTTTGGATGGAGTGTTCTGTAGGTATCAATCAAGTCCATTTGGTCCAGAGTCACATTGAGGTTCCGGGTCTCCTTGCTGATTTTTTGTCCTGATGGTGTTTCTAGGGTTGTGAGTGGGGTATTAAAGTCCCCAGTTATTATCATGTTAGAGTCAATGTCTTTCTTCAATTTTCCTAGAAGTTGCTTTATGAAAGTTAATGCACCTATGTTGGGTACATATATGTTTAGGATAGATATTTCTTGTTGATGGAGTGAACCTTTTATCATTATGCAGTGGTCCTATGTATCTTTTAAAATTTTTTATAGCTTAAATGGTATTTTGTCTAAAATTAGGATCGTGACTCCTCCTTTCTTTTGTGTTCCATTCGCCTGAAAATTTGTTTTCCATCCTCTTACTTTGAGTCTGTGTATGTCCTTTCTAGTGAGATGGGTCTCTTGAATGTGGTATATTGTTGCCTGATGATATTTTATCCATTTTGCCATTCTATGTCTTTTCAGGGGTGCGTTTAGTCCATTCACATTCAGGCTAATTTCTGAATTGTGAGAGTTTGTCCCTGTCATAGAGTTCTTATAGAGTTGTTGTTCTTCCACTTTTTTTTTTTGTCTTTCTTTTGGTTTTGGGGATGGTTCATGTATATTTTATTCTTTTTCCTGTACTCTTGTGAAAAACGTTGTTGTTTTTTACTTTTCTTCTGTGTTTAGTACTTTCTTAAGTGTTTCATGTAGAGGTGGTTGGGTGGCAGCATAAGTTCTTAGTGATTGGATATCTGGGAAAGATTTTAATTCTCCCTCGCTGATGAAGCTTAATCT
>NW_007253517.1:7883-14860 GCF_000164805.1 Carlito syrichta
CTTCTTCTGGTTTTTCTTCATTTGTGTAGATTTTTCTCTCTCTCCCCCTTTCCCTCCCTTTCTTTAATTCTGTTTTTGAGGGAAGGCGGTGTTGCTTTTATTTCTCTTCTGCAATATCCTGCTCTTTCTTATGAGGGTCTTCTGGCTTTATTCACTTTTGGGGTTGGAGTGTAGTCTGCAATCTGTACTTTTTGCAATCTTGAGGTTTAATTGAGAGGGAAGCTGTGGTTCAGAAGGTATATGCTGATTCTAGCATCCACAAACAGGTGTTTGAGCACACTGGAACCTATTTCCCTCTCCCTTTCAATCTGTCCATTCAGCAGTGTGTAGTCTTGGTCCCTAGATTAAGAAGGGGGGTATAAAAGAGGAAAATGATGGAGTAAGGGGGGTTCAATAGGAAGTTAGATAGAGAGAAGAGCAAGAGGGAAAACAGACGTACATACATATCAGATGACAGAGAGACACAAGGCTGGAAAGAAGTGAAAAAAAGACACATAAGAAAGATTACCTAAAGAATTCTGATAGCCACACAGAGACAGACCAATAAAATCAAGAAACAGTGTAAGGCAGAAGGCAAACAACAAACTTGATGAAACAAACAATAATAATGATAAAATCGTAAGTCAAATAAGTTATCAGACCAAAGTCACTTCAGCTGTGATCTCTGGTCTCTCCCCTTTGTTTTTCATTGCAGGCAGCTAGATTTACTTGCAGATTGGGTTTTTTTTTTAATGGGTTGTCTGGACATTGCTTTTGTCTGATTCAGCATAGGGGTGTAGCTTTGTCTCCATTTTTGCGACGTTACCTTAGGAACTGAGGTAGGGTTTGTTGATAGGTGGGCACGGCAATGGAAATCTCTGCCTGGAGAATGGCCGAGGCAGTTTTTGCAGATCCGATTCTCTCCACTTGTCTGGGTCCCCCAGCTTGGGGTCATGCGCTGAGTGCCTCAGCCAGGATGGCCCAGAGCTCCAGAGCTCCAAAGCTCCAAAAGGCAGGCGGTGAGTGGAGAGAGTGGCCCTGGGCCCCCACAGGGTACTTCAGCCAGGAATGGGACCAGTGTCTCTGAGGGGTAGGTGCCCGGAGTCTCCCTGAGTGACCGGAGGCTTGGTGCTGGGTGCCAGGCAGGAGACGATGTAGCCAGGGAGGGAGCTGGGACCCGAGACTCCCACACACGCTATGGAAGAGCAGCATCAGGAGGCTGCAATATCCAGCCCTGTGTGGAACCGAAGGTCCCCGGGCCTCAGACCAGCATGGCTGGTGGTAGGCTTAGGGATGGAGGAAGAAAAGTAAGAGTCTTTTTGGGAATTCATGTTTGGAGAATCTCACAAGTCCACCTATGCCATCACCATCTTGTTCCCGTCAGAATATTTTTTCATTTGCTTGTGTCTTCTTGGATTTCTTTGAGCAGTGTTTTGTAGTTCTCATTGTAAAGTACAAGAAACCAACTGTCTTTTGCACCTTTATTTTGTATGCTGAGACTTTGTCAAAGTTCTGTATCAGTGCAAGCAGCTTTTTGACAGATTCTTTTTGGTTTTCGAGGTATAGTATCACATTGTCAGCAAAGAGGAATAACTTGACTTCCTCTTTTTCTATTTGGATACCCCTGATTTCCTTCTCTTGTCAAATGGGCCTAGCTAGTACTTCCAACACAATGTTGAACAAGAGAGGTGAGAGGGGCAGCCTTGTCTTGTTCTAGTTTTCAGGGGAAATGTTTCTAGTTTCTGTCCATTTAGCAATATGTTAGTTGTGAGTTTATTGTACATGGCACTTACTATTTTGAGGTATGTTCCTTCTATACCTAGGTGTTTGAGGGTTTTTACTAAGAAGGGATGCTGGATTTATCAAAAGTCTTTCTGCATCTAATGATATAATCGTGTGGTTCTTGTTTTTACAGCTGCTAAGGTATTTAATTATATTTATGGTTTAAGGTATTTAATTATATTTAACTATATCTTGTGAATGCTGAACCTGCCCTGCATGCTGGGGATGAAACATACTTGGTCATGGTGGACGATTTTTTTTTGAGTTGGAGTCTCACTCAATCGCCCAGACTGGAGTGCAGTGGCCGCTCTCAGCCACCACAGCCTCGACCTGCTGGGCTCCAGCGATCCTTCCGCCTCAGCCTTCTGAGTAGCCAAATTACAAGCATGCGCTACCATGCCTGGCTGATTTTTTGATTTATTGTAGAGATGAGGTCTCACTGCCCAGGTGGGTCTCAAACCCACGGGCTCAGGCAATCCACTCACCTCAGCCTCCCAAAGGCATGGGATTACAGGCTGAGCCACTGAGCATGGCTATGGTGGACAATTTTTGAGATGTGTTTTTGGGTCCAATTTGTGAGAATTTTGTTGAGGATTTTTGCATCTAAGTTCACAAGGGATGTTGACCTGTAGTTCTTTTTTTTGTTTGTTTGATCTTTACCCGTTTTGTGTATCAGTGTAATGTTAGTTTCACAAAATGGTTTGGAGAGAAATCTATCCTTCACAATTGCCTGGAATACCTTTGATAGGATTGGTATCAGCTCCTCCTTGTATGTTTTGTTGAATTTGGCCCAGGGCTTTTTTTTTTTGTAGATACTTTTCTTATAACTGAGTTAATTTCTTGGGTGGTTTCTGGTCAATTTAGTATCTCAGTGTCTTCTTGTTTCAACCTGAGGGGGTTGTGTGATGTCAGAAATTCCTCCATTTCATTTAGGTTTTCAAGTTTGTTTCCATTCAAGTGTATGTAGTAGTCTCTGATAATATTTTGAATTTCTTTGGTGTCAGTTGTGACTTGAACTTTTTTTATTTCTGATTGTGTTTATTTGGACTTTCTCTCTCTCTCTCTCTCTTTTGGTCATTCTTGCTAAGGGTTCATCTATCTTGTTAATTCATTCAAAGAAACAGCTTTTTGTTTTGTTGATGTTTTCTATGATATTTTTGTCTTCTTTTTTAAATTTTATTATAATGATGTGGGGTACAATTCAGGGTTAGGAATACAAACTTTGATCATGCAGGTAACCCTGTTAATGTGGTATGCCCTTCCCTCCCCTAGCAGTTTCCCTCAACTGCCAATCCCACCTCCCCCCAACAAACAGTTTTCCATTACTGCCAATCACTTTCTTATAAAATTATAATTGCTCAAAGTCCTCTTATGTGTGAGAACATATGGAACTCTGTTCTTTTTTTTCTGTGATAAATCACAGAGTATGATCGACTCCAAATCCATCCAGGTTGCTGAAAAGTCCATATAATTGTTGTACTTTATGACTGCATAATATTCCATTGTGTATATGTACCACATTTAAAAAATCTAGTCCAGCTTCGAAGGGCAACATGGTTGGTTCCATGTTTTTGCTATTGTGAATAGAGCTGCAACAAACATACGCATGCAAGTATCATCTTTGTAGAATAATTTGAGTTCCTCTGGTTATATTTTCAATAGGGGAATTGCTGGGTCATATGGAAGGTCAATTTCTAGTTCTTTCAGAAATCTCCAGACTGTTTTCCAGAGAGGTTGTGCAAGTTTGCATTCCCACCAGCAGTGTAGAAGTATTCCTTTTTCTCCACATCCTCAACAGCATCTGTAGTTGTTTGTTTTGTTAATGATGGCCATTCTCACAGGGGTTAGGTGATATCTCAATGTGGTTTTGATTTGCATTTCTTTGATGATGAATGAGGCTGAGCATTTTTGCATGTGTCTGTTGGCTGCCCATATATCTTCTTTTGAGAAGTGTCTATTCATGTCTTTTGCCCACTTTTTAAAAGGGCTGTTTGTTTTTTTCCCTTCAGTGCATTTGAGTTCCTTATATATAACAAATGTTAGGCCTTTTTCAGATATGGAGTTGGCAAGCATGTTTTCCCATTCTGTGGGCTGTCTTCCTGCTCTCTTGATGGTTTCTTTTGCTTTGCAGAAGCTCAGTAGTTTGATGAGGTCTCACTTATCTATCTTATTTCTTAAGGTATTGGCCTTTAGGGTTCTGAGTAGGAATTGGTTCCCAGTTCCAATTTCCATAAGGGTGTCTCCTGCATTTTCTTAGATTCTTATAGCTTGAGGCTTTATGTTTAGGTCTTTGATTGATTTAGAGTTAATTTTTGTGTATGGTGATAGATAGGAGTCCTGTTTCAAACTTCTGTATGTGGTCAGCCAGTTTTCCCAGCACCATTTACTTTCTTCCAGAAGGTTTTTTTACAGATTCTCTTGGATTTTCAAGGTATAGAATCATATCATTACCATTCTGTGGTCTGTCTCCTCTCCCAATAGTTGTTGTTGGAGACTTTTTCAAAGATGAGTTGGTTGAGGAATTGAGGCTTTGCTTCTGTAATTTCTATCCTGTTCCATTGTTCTATGTGCCTGTTTTTATACCAATACCAGATTGTTTTGATTACTGTAGCCTTATAGTAGGGTTTGAAGTCTGGAAGTGTGATACATACCTCCTGCCTTGTTTCTCTTGCTAAGGCTTGTTCTGGCTGTTTGTGGTCTTTTATGTTTTCATATGAATTTCTGTATTGCTATTTCCAGGTCTGAGAATAATGATGTTGGTAACTTAATGGGTATCGTGTTGAATTTGTAGATTGCCTTTGGTAGGATGGACATCTTGACAATGTTGATTCTTCCTATCTATGAGCATGGTATATTTTTCCATTTGTTTGTGTCTTCTTGGATTTCTTTGAGCAGTGGTTTGTAATTCTCATTGTAAAGTTCTTTCAATTCTCTGGTTAGGAAGATGCTGAGGTATTTCATTTATGTGACTATTGTGAATGAGATTGTGCTTTTTATTTTGGTCTTTACCTGCTTGTTGTTGGTATATAGGAATGCAACTGACTTTTGCACATTTATTTTGTACCCAGAGACTTTGCCAAAGTCCTTTATCAGTGCCAGAAGGTTTTTGACAGATTCTCTTGGATTTTCAAGGTATAGAATCATATCATTAGCAAAGAGGGATAACTTGACTTCCTCTTTTTCAATTTGGATGCCCCTGATTTCCTTCTCTTGTCTAATTGCCCTAACTAAGACTTCCAGCCCAATATTGTCAAGAGGGATGAGAGGGGGCAGTCTTGTCTTGTTTCAGTTTTCAGGAGAAATGTTTCTAGTTTCTGATCATTTAGCAGAATGTTAGCCTTGGGTTTGTCATAGATGGCACTTACTATTGTGAGGTATGTTCCTTCCACCTAGGTCTTTGTGGGTTTTTATCAAGAAGGAATGCTGGATTTTATCAAAAGCTTTTTCTGCATCTAGTGAGATAATCATGTGGTTTTTGTTTTTATATCTGTTGATGTATTTAATTACATTTATGGTCTTGCAAATGTCGAACCAGCCCTGCATCCTAGGGATGAAGCCTACTTGGTCATGGTGGATGATTTTTGAGATGTGTTTTGGATTTGATTTGCTAGAATCTTGTTGAGGATTTTTAAATCTAAGTTCAGAAGGGATATTGTCCTGTAGTTATCTTTCTTTGTTGTGTCTTTACCCAGTTTGGGTATCAGTGTATTGTTAGCTTAGTAAAATGATTTGGGGAGAATTCCATCTTTCTCAATTGCCTGGAATACTTTCAATAGGATTGGTATCAGCTCTTCCTTGTACGTTTTGTAGAATTCTGCTGGAAAACCATCGAGTCCAGGGCTTTTTTTTTGTAGGTAGTTTTCATATGACAGAGTCAATTTTCTGGGTTGTTACTGGTCTATTTTGTGTCTCAATGTCTTCTTGTTTCAACTTGGGGAGGTTGTGTGATGTCGAAAATTCTTCCATTTCATCTAGGTTATCAAGTTTGTTTCCATGTAGGCGTACATAGTAATTTCTGATAATCTTTTGTATTTCTTCAAGGTCAGTTGTGATTTAATGTTTTGTTTTCCTGATTGTGTTTATTGGGATTTTTTTCTCTTTTTCTTGGTCATTCTGCCTGGGGGATGTCCATCAATCTTGTTAATTGTTTCAAAGAACCAGCTTTTTGCTTTGTTGTTGTTTTCTATGATATTTTTGTCTTCTATGTCCCATATTTGGTCTCTTATTTTTGTGATTTTCATTCTTCTGGTAAAGTTGGGGTATTGGTGGTCTTCTCTTTCCAGCTCCATTAGGTGATTTGTTAGGCTCTCCAATTGTGGTCTTTCTATTTTCTTGATGCGTGCTCATAGAGATATAAATTCCTCTCTTAAAACTGATTTCATGACATTCCAGAGGTTTTGACAGGATGTTTCTTCATTTTCATTTGTTTCCAGGATTCTTTCAATTTCTTCTTTGATTTCTTTTTTTTTTTAACATATTTTTTATTATAAAATTGTGGGGTAAAGTTAAGGGTTAGGTATACAAATGTGCATCATTCAGACACCAGTGTTAACAAGGGGTGCTACCCATCCCCAGAGAGATATTGACTACCGTTATTCTCACCTCCCTTCCCTTCCTACCCTCCCATAGTTCCCCACCACTGTCAGTTCTTTTCTTATAGAATTATGGTAGATGTTCAAGGTCCACTATATGTAGAGAACATGTGATACTTAGATCTTTGTTTCTATGAGAGATCACTCAGTATTATAGACTCTAGTTTCATCTAGGTTGCTGCAAACGCCATGATTTTGTTCTTTTTTATGACTGCATAGTATTCCATCATGTATATGTACCACATTTAAAAAATCCAGTCCTCTTTTGACGGACAGCATGGTTGGTTCCAGGTTCTTGGTATTGGGAACAATGCTGCAACAAACATTTGTGTGCAGATATCTTTCTGATAGAATGATTTGAGTTCTTCACTGTATATTACCAGTAGGGAGATTGCAAGGTCATATGGGAGGTCAATATTTAGAGCTTTTAGGAATCGCCACACTGCTTTCCACAGAGGTTGCACTAGTTTACACTCCCACCAACAGTGCAGTCGTGTTCTCTTTTTACCACATCCTCTCCTGCTTCTCTTATTTTTTGTTATCGATAATTGCCATTCTGACTGGAGTTAGGTGGTATCTCAGTGTAGTTTTAATTTGCATCTCCTTGATGATTAGTGAGGTTGA
>NW_007253517.1:14880-17306 GCF_000164805.1 Carlito syrichta
ATTATTATGTGTCTAGGAGTTGGTCTTTTCATTTGTTGTCTTGCTGGGGTTCTCTGAATTTCTTGTGTTTGAATTTTTGCATCATTAATGAGGTGAGGGAAGTTTTTTTGAATAATTTCGTGGAATATTTTGTTCCAGGGTGGTCTCTGTTTCTCTTTCTGCCTCAGGAAGGTCAGTTACTCTGAGGTTCTTTCTCTTGAAGTAATCACTCATCTCTTGAAGGTTTTGATCTATCTTTTAAAGTTCCTTTTCTGTGTTTTTGACAGTTTGGTTTAGTTCTATATTTTGGTCTTCAAGTTCTGAGATTCTGTCTTCTGCTTGGTTAATTCTGTTTTCCATGCTTATTAGTTTGTTATTCATTTCAATCACAATATTCTTTATTGCTGTTATCTCAGTTATCAATTCCTTCCTATTTTCATCTTGTCTCTTCTGCATTCTTTTTATTCTATCCATTAATGTCTTAATATCTGAGTTTGTAGTATGTAGCCAGTCATTCCAGGGGCTCTTCATTGTTTGCATTCCGAAGTCTATTTTCTAATATCTGATCTACCAGGGGTCTGTGTGAAACCTATATTCTGCTTTTGATTTTTCTTCATTTGTGTAGAATTGTCTCCCCACTTTTTCCTCTCCCTCTCATCTTCTTGAAATCTGTTGTTCAGGGGTGGTGGGGCTGCTTTTTGCTTCTGTTTGCTCAATCCCCTATTCTTCCTTATGTGAATCTTCTGACTTTGTTTAATTTTGAGGCTGGACTGTAGGTTGAGGGTTATACCTTTTGCAGCTTTGAGGTTTATTTGAGAGGGGGATCTGTGGTTCAAAATCCATGTGCAAATCCCAGTATCCATTTTCAGGTGTTGGATATGCTGGATCCTGCTTCCCATGGCCTTGTAATCTGTTCATGAAGTGGGAGTATTGATTTTCTCCCTGAAAGTAAAATGATGTAAGAAAAGGGATAGAAATGGAATGGGGGGGCAAGTGTAAAGTGGAGATGGAGAGTCAAGGGGAGAACCCACAGAGGAATCCACTAACAAATGAAAATAGTCCTGAAGACAGATAAGAGTAAGAGAAAACAAAACCAAAGAAACAATGAAACAAACAAACAAACAAAACAACAGTGAAAACAGCAAACAAACTAGGACACACAATCATAGAGACACACAAGCTGACCAACCTCCTTAAGATGTACTGTTCCCTGACACAACCATGAGGTCTTAGGTCCCAGGTTGGAGGTTGGACAGAGCTGGGTGGGCGAGTCACTGTAGGTCTCTGTTTGGTCACAGGGCTCCAGATGATCCCAGGTTCTACTGCAGCCAGATCCAACTGGGGGAGGTACAGTGTGAGACAGCCAAGTGCTTAGTCAGCATGTCACATGCGGCTTGGGCCTCTTTTTTTTCTTTTTTCTTAGGTCTCTGGCTGGATCCTGCACAGAGCTGGGTGGAGCTCATGGGGAAATGCATGTCTCTACCTGGTCTCGAGCTCCAGCTGTTCTCTGGTCCTGTTGTGGCCAGGGGCAAGTCAGGAAGGTGGAGTGTGAGACTCCTGGGCATTACTCGTCAGTGTAGTGGTCAGGGTGGCTGGGGGTGGGGTGCTTTAGCCAAAAAGGAGCCTGGACCTCCACCGTGAAGGAGCCTTGGGCCTCCCTGTGTGGTGGATGCTTGGGGTGGGGCTGGGCACTATAGCCAGAGAGGGAGCCCAGAGTTCTGTGGTTGGCAGTGGCTTGGGGCTGGGTGGGGTGCTTAGGTCTGGGAGGGTGCCTGAAGTTCCAAGAGGCATATACTGAGCACCTACAAGAGTGGGTGGTGGTGGCTTGAAGTGGGGCTGGGATCTTCATCCAGGAAGGTGAATCAGAGTTCTGAGGGGTGACACTGAGAGCCTCTATGGGTTTGGCAACGTTGGGCCTGGTGGGATGCTTCAGTCAGGGATGGAGCCCGTAGGTCCAAGGGATGGGTGCCAAGGGCCTCCATGGGTGTAGTGGCGTGAGGTGGGGCTGAACACTTCAGCCAGGGAGGGGGCCTGGAGCTCCAATGTCTGGGTATCGAGGGCCTCCATGGGGGGAGGAGGCTTGAGGGGGGATTGGGTACTTCAGCCAGGGTGGGAACCTGGAGCACTGAGGCATGCATATGGGGCCTCCGCCACGGTGGTGGCTTGAGGGAGGGCTGGGTGCTTCAGGCAGGGAGGGGGCTCAGAGCTCTGAGGCACAGGTGCTGAGGGCCTCTACTGGGGCAGCAGCTTGAGGGGGGCTGTGCCCTTCAGCCAGGTAGAGGGGCCAGAGTTCCTAGGGGCAGCGCCGAGGGTCTGCATGGGCGGTGGCAGCTTTGGACCTTGTGAGGCACTTCAGTCAGAGGGGGAGCCCATAGCTCCGAGGGGTGGGTGGATAGGGCCTCGGTGGGCAGCAGTGGCTTGAGCAGGTCTGGGTGCTTCAGCCCTGG
>NW_007253517.1:17326-26460 GCF_000164805.1 Carlito syrichta
GTCTTCTCATTTGTTGTCTTGCTGGGGTTCTCTGAATTTCTTGTGTTTGAATTTTTGCATCATTAATGAGGTGAGGGAAGTTTTCTTGAATAATCTCGTGGAATATTTTGTTCCAGGGTGGTCTCTGTTTCTCCTTCTGCCTCAGGAAGGCCAGTTACTCTGAGGTTCATTCTCTTGAAGTAATCGCTCATCTCTTGAAGGTTTTGTTCTATCTTTTAAAGCTTCTTTTCTCTGTTTTTGACAGTTTGGTTTAGTTCTATATTTTGGTCTTCAAATTCGGAGATTCTGTCTTCTGCTTGGTTAATTCTGTTTTCCATGCTTATTAGTTTTTTATTCATTTCAATCACAGTATTCTTTACTGCTGTTATCTCAGTTATCAATTCCTTCCTATTTTCATCTTGTCTCTTCTCCATTCTTTTTATTCTATCCATTAATGTCTTAATATCTGAGTTTGTAGTATGTGGCCAGTCATTCCAGGGGTTCTTCGTTGTTTGCATTCCGAAGTCTGTTTTCTCATATCTGATCTCCCAGGGGTCTGTGTGAAACCTATATTCTTCTTTTGATTTTTCTTCATTTGTGTAGACTTGTCTCCCCATTTATTACTCCCCCTCTCATCTTCTTGAAATCTGTTGTTCAGGGATTGTGGGGCTGCTTTTTGCTTCTGTTTGCTCAATCGCCTATTCTTCCTTATGTGAATCTTCTGACTTTGCTTAATTTTGAGGCTGGACTGTAGGTTGAGGGTTATACCTTTTGCAGCTTTGAGGTTTATTTGAGAGGGGGATCTGTGATTCAAAATCCATGTGCAAATCCCAGTATCCATTTTCAGGTGTTGGATATGCTGGATCCTGCTTCCCATGGCCTTGTAATCTGTTCATGAAGTGGGGGTATTCATTTTCTCCCTGAAAGTAAAATAATGTAAGAAAAGGTATAGAAATGGAATGGGGGGGCGAAACTGGAAGGTGGAGATGGAGAGTGAAGGGGAGAACCCACAGAGGAACCCACTAGTAAAATAAAATAGTCCTGAAGACAGATAAGAGTAAGAGAAAACAAAAACAAAACCAAAGAAACAATGAATCAAACAAACTAACAAAACAACAGTGAAAACAGCAAACAAACTAGGACACACAATCATACAGACACACAAGCTGACCAACCTCCTTAAGATGTACTGTTCCCTGAAACAACCATGAGGTCTTAGGTCCTAGATTGGAGGTTTGACAGAGCTGGGTGGGCGAGTCACTGTAGCTTAGTCAGCATGTCACATGCGGCTTGGACCTCTGTTTTTTCTTTGTTCTTAGGTCCCTGGCTGGAGCCTTCTCAGAGCTGGGTGGAGCTCATGGGGAAATGCAGGTCTCTACCTGGTCTTGAGCTCCAGCTGTTCTCTGGTCCTGTTGTGGCCAGGGGCAAGTCAGGAAGGTGGAGTGTGAGACTCCTGGGCATTACTAGTCAGCATAGTGGTCAGGGTGGCTGGGGGGTGGGGTGGTGTAGCCAAAAAGGAGCCTGGAGCTCCACCGTGAAGGAGCATTGGGCCTCCCTGAGTGGTGGATGCTTGGGGTGGGGCTGGGCACTATAGCCAGAGAGGGAGCTCAGAGTTCTGTGGTTGGCAGTGGCTTGGGGCTGGCTGGGGTGCTTAGGTCTGGGAGGGTGCCTGCATATACTGCGGGCCTACATGAGTGGGTGGTGGTGGCTTGAAGTGAGGCTGGGATCTTCAGCCAGGAAAGTGACTCAGAGTTCTGAGGGGTGACAATGAGAGCCTCCGTGGGTGGTGGCAGCTTAGGGCCTGGTGGGATGATTCAGTCAGGGATGGAGCCCATAGCTCCAAGGGGTTGGTGCCAAGGGCCTCCATGGGGGCAGTGGCTTGAGGTGGGGCTGAACGCTTCAGACAGGGAGGGGGCCTGGAGCTCCAAGGTCTGGGTACTGAGGGCCTCCATGGGGGGAGTGGCTTGAGGGGGTTTGGGCACTTCAGCCAGGGTGGGAACCTGGAACACCAAGGCATGCATATCGGGTATATGCCAGGGTGATGACTTGAGGCAGGGCTTAGTGTTTCAGACAGGGAGGGGGCTCAGAGCTCTGAGGCACAGGTGCCGAGGGCCTCTACTGGGGCAGCAGCCTGAGGGGGCTGGGCCCTTCAGCCAGGTAGAGGGACCAGAGTTCCTAGGGGCAGTGCCAAGGATCTGCATGGGCAGCAGCGGCTTTGGACCTGGTGAGGCACTTCAGTCAGAGGGGGAGCCCATAGCTCCAAGGGGTAGGTGCATAGGGCCTCCATGGGCAGTAGTGGCTTGATCAGGTCTGGGTGCTTCAGCCTGTACAGTGTCCTGGAGCTCCGAGTTTTGGGTGCCAGAGTCCTCTGTGGGGGCAGCGGCTTGAGGTGGGGCTGGGTACTTCAGCCTGGCTGGGTTCCTGGAACTCTAAGGCATGGGAGCCAGGCCCGCATGGGTGGCAGCGGTTTTGGGCCTGGTTGGGCACCCCAGCTAGGGGTGGAGCCCACAGCTCGGAGGGACGGGTGCCTAGGGCCTCCCTGGGTGGCAGTGGCTTAAGAAGGGGCTGGGCACCTCAGCCAGTGCAGTGACCCTGAGCTCTGAGGGGCTGGTGCTGGAGGTGGCTTTGGGCCACATGTGTGGTGCTTTGCCAGGGATGGAGCCAGTAGCTCTGACAGGCAGATATGGAGGGCTCTCATGGGCTGCAGAGATCTGAGACGGGGATGGGTACCCCAGCCAGGGAGGGGGCTGGTAGAGGCTGGGTGCTGGGCAGAGCAGTGTATCCTATGAGGGAACCCAGATTTCCACAAAGTGGTATCCAAGAGCCTCCACAGGCGATGGTGGCTTGGGGCCAGGTGAGGCGGTGTAGCTGGGGAGGGAGCCAGGAGTTCCATGCTGCTGGGGGCCTGGAGTCACCTGGGGTGGAACAGTGGTGGTGGCAGGGCCATGGTAGATGGGTGTTCCGTGGAACTGATAGCCTTCAGGCCTCGGACCAATGCAGCTGGCAGTGGGTGGGGAGGGTTGCGGGTGGGGGGAAGCAAGAATCTTATGGGAACTCACTTTCAGAGAATCTCACAGTCCCATTTGTGCTGTCACCATCTTACCAGAGCTTCCTATTTTTGTCTTCTATATCCTGTATTTGGGCTCTTATTTTGGTGATGTGAATTCTTCTGCTAAATTAGTGTTTTGATGATCTTCTCTTTCCTGCTCTCTTAGGTGATTTGTTAGACTCTCACCTTATGATCTTCCCATTTTCTTGATGTGTGCTCATAGGTATATAAATTCCCCTCTTAGAACTGATTTCATGGTAAAATGTTTCTTCTTTTTTATTTGTTTCTGGGAATGTTTTAATTTCTGCTTTGATTTTGGTGTTGACCCAGTAGTTGTTCAGATCATGCTGTTTAGTGTTCATATCTTTGTGGGCCTGGAGAAATTTTGTTGGTGTTGATATTTATTTTTACTCCACTGTGGTCTGAGAATGTGCATGGCAAGATATCAACCTTATGGAATTTGTTTATGCTTGATTTATGGCCAAGGCTGGGACCAGTCTTGGAGTACATTCCATATGGTGATAAGTAGAATGTGTATTATGTGGTTGTTGGGTGGAATAATCTGTAGGTATCTATTAAATCCACTTGGTTGAGTGTCATGTTTAGGACTGGATCTCCTTGTTGATTTTTTGCCTCTATGATCATCTAAAGCTGTTAGTGGGGTATTCAATTCCCCTGGTATAATAGTGTTAGAATCAGTATTTTTTTTAGTTTTCTTAGTAGTTGCTATATAAATGCTAGTGCTGCTGTGTTGGGTGCATACATGTTTAGGATGGATATTTTTTATTGATCAATTGAACCTTTTATCATTATGTAGCACCCTTTTGTATCATTTAAAATTTTTGATAACTTAAAGGTTGTTTTTTCTGATTTTAAGTTCATGACTCCTGCCTTCCCTTGTGTTCCATTTGCTTGGAAACTTGTTTTCCATCTTTTTACTTTGAGTCTATGTGCATACATTTTGGTGATGGAGTTTCCTGGATGCAGCAAATAATTGGGTGATGGTTTCTTATCCATTTTGCCACTCTGTGTTTTTTCAGTGGTACATTTAGTCTATTCACATTCAGGTTGAATACTAAAATGTGATTATTTATCCCCATCATGAAGTTCTTACAAAGTTTTTCCTTTGTCTGTCTTCTTTTGGCTTTGGAGTTGTTACATGTATGTGTTTTCAAGTTTATTGTTGCACTATATTCTCTGTTGATTTTGTGCTCTGCTGCTCTCTTGGGAAGTGTGTGGTCTTTCTTTTTTTCCTTTCTTCTGTGCTTAATACCTTTTTAAGTGTTTTCTGCAGAGCTAGTCTGGCTAGGTAGGAAATTCTTGGTTGAAATGGTTTATCTTTGAGGACTTTGAATATTGGACTCCAGTCCTTCTTACTTGTAGTGTTTCTGATGATAGGTCTTCACTATTCTGATTGGTTTTCCCTGGTGGGTAGCCTGAACTTTCTTTATTGCTGCCTTTAGGATTTTTTCTTTTGTCCCTACTTTGTGTAGGCAAGTTAATATGTGTCGAGGGGTTGGTTTCTCATTTGATGTCTTGTGGGAGTTCTCTGTATTCTTGGGCTTGGCTGGTCACATGTCTGGTCAGATGGGGACAGTTTTCTTGGATTACCTTCTGAAATACTTACTCCAAGTTGTTCTTCTTTTCTCTTTCCTCTTCTGGGACACCAATCAGGTGTAGGTTCAACCTTTTGATATAATCTCACATCTCTTTTAGGTTTTATTCTTTCTTTCTGACTTTTTTTTCTTTGGTTTTTACAGATTGGATAAGACTTCAAGTTCTGATATTCTTTAGCTAGGTTAATGCTGCTTTCCTCACTTGTCATTTTGACATTTATTTCCTGGATGAAAGTTTTGTTGCCAATATCTCTGTTACAAGTTGTTTCAGTGTTTCTTCTTGTCTTTCTTGAGGCTTATTCACCCTTTCCATCCATTCCCTAATCCCTGTCATATTCTGGGGCCAGTCATTGGTGACTTCCACTGTTTGGACTCTGAGGTCTGATTTTTCAGGAGTTTTCTCTTTGTTACACTAGAAATTACCAGTGGTCTTCCATTGGTTTTTCCTCATTTGTGACAGGTCTCATGCTTTTCTCTTTAGTTCTGTTATTCAGTATCAGTGGGAAAGGCCTTCCCTTCTGATGCTTGCTCAGTCCTCCACTCCTCCTTGATCCAGTCTGTTCCCATTCTACCTTGAAATAGGACTGTGGCTGGGATGTTTCACTGTCCCTTGTAGTCCACTGATATGTTTGGAGTTCTTCCTTTCCTTTTCTGGCCACACCGTTTTCCCTTTAGCTGGATCAGGGTAGAGGGTTAGATGCCTGAGACTCTGCACTTGTCAGGTCCCTCAGAAGTTTGTGCTTTCAGGGTTTTACCTCAGTGTCATGATCAACACCTGAGTAGTTGATCCATCAGTCACAGAGATTTGCCCTGTTGCTCTGTGATGTGAAAGTCAGAGCACTTTCCTGCCCTGTTTTTGAGATGGTTGTCAGGTGCTTCTTTCATCTTCTCCAGCAGGATTCTGCCTCTGGTCTCCCTCTACAGGACTTGCTGCCAGTGTCTGGTCAGGCACTGCAGTGGTGAGGCAAAGCCTGGAGCTGGTCGTCGCTCCTGTTGCAGTAGTGAAGTAGAGCCTAGAGCCGGTAGTCTCTCTTTGCTGCTTCTTCACAGGAAAACTTTTGTCTGTTTAAAAAATGGTGCTGGGTTTCTGTTACCTAGGAAGCACAGGGACCAAGCAGAGAAGCTGCAGCACCAGCTGCTTCACCAGAAGGGCACTGGTCACTTGGTCACAAGCCCACAGTTAGCATTTTTTTCCCACGAAGGACTTTTTTGATTAAATAAAAATGGTGCTTGGCTTGTGTGTATTGGGAATTCCTAGAGTCCAAGCTGAGCAGCTGCAGCACCAGCTACTGCACCAGAAGAGCCCTGACCATTAGCTCCCTAGTCTTCACTCATTCAGTCACTCACACACTCACTCACTCACCAGCATGTACACGAAATTTTCCACACACTCACTCACTCTGGGACTCACATAGTTTGACTGGCTTGAGCACCATCTTCTCCAATCCCACCGATACATTATGCTTCTTTGGTGTCAGTTATAATGTCATCTCTATAATTTCTGATTGTCCTTATTTGAGTCTTCCTTATTTTTATCTTGGTTAGTCTAGCTAGCAGTCTGTTAATTTTCTTTATGCTTTCAAATAATCAACTTTTTGATTTATGTTTGTATTTTTTGGTCTCAATTTCATTTAGTCTTGATCTGACTTTTGTTATTTTTTTTCTTCTAGTAGCTTTGGGTTTAGAGTGTTCTTGTTTGTCTTGTTCCTTGAGTTATGAGATTAAGTTGTTGATTTCAAATGTATATATTTTTTAATCTAGGCAATTAATGCTACAAATTTTTATCTCAGCACTGATTTTACTGCATCCTGTGGTTTTGGTTTGTTGTGTCTTTCATTTGCTTCAATATTTAAAAAAAAATTTCTTTAATCTTTTTTCACACTAGGAGCATTCAAGAGCATATTGTTTAATGTCCATGTACTTGTGTAATTGTGGAAATTCCTCTTAGTGTTGATTTCTAATTTTATTCCTCTGTGGTCTGAGAAGATGATTGGTATAATTGTGTTTTTTATTTTAAAATTGATTGAAAGTAGTTTTATGACAAGAATATGGTCAACTTTGGAGCGTGTTCCTTGGAGTTTCAAATGTGTAGTTGCTTTACAAACTCTATGAGCTTTGTACTCATGTACCTTTTTTTAAATAGTGAGCATAGTTATTATCTTTTCCTGCACTTAAATTTCATTTGAGTGTCTTTTGTAGGGCCAGTTTAATGGTGACAAATTCCCTTAGAGTTCATTTGTCAGGGGAATGATTTTTTTTTCTTTCATTTATGATGCTTATTTTGGTGGGATACACAATTCTTTTTCTCCTTCAAAATGTAGACAATAGTCTCCCAAACTCTTCCAGTTTGTAGAGTTTCTGCTGAGAAGGTCACTGCTAGTCAGATGTTACTTTCTTTACAGGAGATTTGGTGCTTATCTCTTGTGGCTCTTAGGATATTTTCTATCATGTTGACTATGGATAATCTGACAACTATATCCCTTTGTGAAGCTTTTCTTGTCATGCATTTTTCCAGAATTATCTGAGCTTCTTTTATTTAGATGTTTAGATCTCTCAGAAGGCCAGGAAAATGTTCTTGAATTATTTCCTCAAATATTTTTTTCATGCTTTTATTTATGTTCTTCTCCTTCTGGAATACTTATAATTAGTATATTTGGATGCTTTTCATAACCCTGTATTTCTTGAAGGCTTTGTTTATTTAAAAAATTATTTCTCTTTATTTTTGTCTGACTAGGTTAATTCAAAACATCTGTCTTTCATCACCGAGAGTGCTCATTTGGTCAAGCCTACTGTTAAAACTTTCAACTGTGTGTTGTAATTCCTCCAATGAGTTATTATTATTACCATTATTATTATTTTATTTTAAAGATGTGGGGTACAATTTAGGATTAGGCACATAAGTGGTCAATGTACAGGTGAAGTTTGGGCCTCCCATTGTTTCTTACTTCACCCAATTTAGAATCAGGTACACTTATTGATGTTATGTGTCCTTCCCTCCCTGGGCAGTGTCCCACAACTGCTAATCCCTTTCTTGTAGTATTATGATAAATGCTCAGGGTCCACTTATGAATTAGAACATTTGGCAGTCAGTTCGTTGTTTCTGTGATAGATTGCTGAGTAAGATAGACTGTAAATCCATCCAAGTTGCTGTGAAGTCCATAATTTTGTCCTTATTTATGACTGCGAAATGATCCAACATGTATATGTATCACATTAAAGAAAAAACCCAGTCCACATTAGATGGGCAGCATGGTTGGTTCCATGTTTTTGCTGTTGTGAATAGTGCAACAATAGACATGCAAGTGCATATATCTTTTTTGTAGAATGATTTAAACTTTTCTGGATATTTTCCCAGAGGGGGGTTGCTGGGTTATATAGAAAATTGATTTTGAGATATTTTGGAAACTATCACACTGTTTCCCACAGAAGTTGTTCTAATTTACACTCCTGTAGGCAGTGTAGAAGCATTTCCTTTTCTGCACATCCTTTCCAGCATTTTTTTTTTGAATTCTTAATGATAGACTGACTGGAGTTAGGTGGTATCCAAATGTGGTTTTGATTTGAATTTCTTTGATGATTTTTGAGGCTGAACATTTTTTTATGTATCTGTAGGCTGCTCATAGACACTTCTTTTACAAGTGTCCATTCATATATTTTGAACAATTTTTTTTCATAATCAATATTTTTTATTATGGTTTTGTGGGGTACAGTTAAGGGTTAGGTTTACAATTACGTTTCATTCAGGCAACCTGTTGATAAGAGGTGTTTCCCCATCCCCAGACAGATATTTGGTACTGTTAATCCCATCTCCCTCCCCCTCCATAGGTTCCCAGTACTGTCAGTCATTTTCTTATAGTATTTCATTGGATGTTCAAGGTCCATTATATGAGTGAGAACATGTGATACTCAGATCTTTGTTTCTGCGAGAGGTCACTCAGTATTATAGACTCTAGTTCCATCCAGGTTGCTGCGAAATTCATGATTTTGTTCTTTTTTATGACTGCATAGTATTCCATTGTGTATACGTACCACATTTTTAAAATCCAGTCCTCTTTTGATGGGCAGCATGGTTGTTTACATGTTCTTGCTATTGTGAACAATGCTGCGATAAACATACGTGTGCAGGTATCTTTTTTATAGAGTGATTTGAATTCTTCAGGATATATTCCCAGTAGGGGGATTATGGGTCATAAGGGAGGTTGATATTTAGAGCTTTTAGGAATCACCACACTGCTTTCCACAGTGGTTGCACTAGTTTACACTCCCACCAACAGTGTAGAAATGTTCCCTTTTTGCCACACCCTCTCCAGCAGCTATTTTTTGTGTTGTTGATAATTGCCATTCTGACTGGAGTTAAGGGGTATCTCAGTGTGGTTTTGATTTGCATCTCCCTGATGATTACTGAGGCTGAACATTTTTTCATGTGTTTTTTGGCTGCTCGGTTGTCCTCTTTTGTGAAGTGTCTGTTCATATCTTTTGCCCATTTTATA
>NW_007253517.1:26557-35430 GCF_000164805.1 Carlito syrichta
GTCCTGTTTCAATCTTCTGTATGTGGTCAGCCAGTTTTCCCAGGACCATTTACTGAATAGGTTCTCCTCTCCCCTGTGGCAGGTGGTGGAGGCCTTGTCGAAGATGAGTTGGTTGAGAAATTGTGGTTTGCTTCTGGAATCTCAATTCTATTCCATTGATCTATATACCTGTTCCTAGACCAATACCAAGCTATTTTGATAATTGTAGCTTTATAGTAAAGTTTGAAGTCTGGTAATGTGATACCACCTGCTTTGTTTTTTTTGCTGAGGATTGTTTTGGATATTCTTGGGCGTTTGTGCTTCCATAAGTATTCTTGTGTTGTCTTTTCTAGGTCTGAGAAGAATGTTTCTGGTAATTTGGTGGGTATTGCAATGAATTTGTATATTGCCTTAGGTAAGATGGACATCTTCACAATGTTGATTCTTCCGATCCAGAGCATGTGATATTTTTGCACTTATTCATGTCAGCCGTGATTTTTTTGAGCAGTGTTTTGTATTTTTCATTGTAAAGGTCTTTCATGTCTCTGGTTATGAAGATTCCAAGGTATTTCACTTTTTTGTGGTTATTGTGAATGGAATTGTGTTTTTTACTTGTGTTTCAGTTTGTTTATTATTGGTTTAGAGAAATGCGATTGTCTTTTGTACATTTATTTTGTATCCTGAGACTTTGCCAACGGCCTTTATCAGTGTAAGGAGGTTTTTGACAGATTCTCTTGGGTTTTCAAGGTACACAATCATATCATCTGCAAAGAGAGATAACTTGACTTCCTCTTTTCCAATTTGGATACCCCTGATTGCCTCCTTTCTCTGATTGCTCGAGCCAGGACTTCTAATACTATATTGAACGGGAGGGTGAGAGTCGGCTTTTTGTCTTGTTCCAGTGTTCAGGGGAAATGGTTCCAATTTTTGTCCGTTTAGAAGTATGCTGTCTGTGGGTTTCTCATAGATGGCTTTTAGTATTTTGAGGTATGTTCCCCGTATCCTTAGATGTTCAAGAATTTTTATCAAGAAGGGGTGCTGGATTTTATCAAAAGCTTTCTCTGCATCTAATGATATAATCATGTGGTTTTTGTCTTGACATCTGTTTTTGTATTTAATTACATTTATGGTTTTATGAATCTTGAACAAGGCTTGCATCCCAGTAATGAAGCCTACTTGGTCAGGATGGATGATTTTTGAGTTGTATTGCTGAATTAGGTTTGTTAGCATCTTGTTGAGAATTTTAGCATCTATGTTCATCAAAGATATTGGCCTGTAGTTCTCTTTCTTTGTTGGATGTTTACATGGTTTGGGTATCAATGTGTTGTTGGCTTCGTAAAATGATTAAGATTGGGGGAGCGTTCCATCTTTTTCAATCACCTGGAATATATTCAGTAGGATTGGTATGATCTCCACCTTAAATATCTTGTAGATTTCTGCTGGAAAGCCATCTGTTCCAGGGCTTTTTTTGGTAGGCAGTTTTCTTATTATGTAGTCGATTTCCTTGATTGTTATTGGTCTATTTAGGGTCTCAATTTCTTCTTGTCCAACCTAGGTAGGTTGTGTGATGCCAGAAGGTCCTCCATTTCCTTAAGGTTTTCAAGTTCGTTTCCATACAAGTGTATGTAGTAGTCTCTCATGATCTTTTGTATTTCTTCAGGGTCAGATGTGACTTCATCTTTTGTGTTTCTGATTGTGCTTATTTGGTTTTTTTCTCATTTTTTCTTGGTCAGTCTAGCTAGGGGACCATCAATCTTGTTTATCCTTTCGAAGAGCTAGCTTTTTGTTTCATTGATTTTTTGTATTATCTTTTATTTTGCACACTTTTTTATTGGTTTATTTGTTTTTTTTCGTTTCAGTACTTTGAGTTTCTTGTAGAACCTGAATGTTATGCCTTAGTCAGATACATAGTTGGCAAATATTTTTTCCTAGTCTGTTGACTGCAACCCCATCCTCTTGATGGTTTCTATTGCTTTGCAGATGCTATTCAGTTTGATGAGTTCTCTTTTGTCTATCTTATCTCTCATGGCATGGGATTTTGATCAGGAATTGGTTGCCTATTCAAACTTTTGTAATGGTGTCTCCTTCTTTTTCTAAGATTCTTATAGTTTAAGGTTTTACATTTAGGTCTTAGATCCATTTGAAGTTGAATTTTGCATATGGTGACAGGTAGGGTTCTTGTTTCAATCTTCTATTTATGGCCAGCCAGTTTTTCCAGCACCATTTACTGAATAGGTTCTCTTTTCCCCAATAGTTGTTGGTGGATGATTTGCCAAGATGCGTTGACTGAGGAATTGAGGTTTAGCTTACAGTATATCTATCCTGTTCCATTGGTCTATATGCCTATTATTGTACAAATGTTAGGCTATTTTGATTATGGTAGCATTGTTTTAGAGTTAAAAGTAGGGAGTATGAAAACTCTTATTTTGTTTCTTTTGCTGAGAATTATTCTGGCAAATCATGTTCATTTGTTTTTCCATATGAATTTCTGCATTTTTGTTTCCAGGTCTGTGAAGAATGATGCTGGTAATGTAATGGGTATTTTGTAGAATCTGTAGATTGCCTTGGGTTGAATGGATACCTTAACAATGTTGATTTTTCCAATTCATGAACATGGGATAGTTTTCTATTTGTTTGTGTCATCTTTGATTTCTCTGAGCAGTGTTTTGCAGTTTTCATGGGGAAGGCCTTTCACTTCTCTGGTTAGGAAGATGTCAAGGTATTTCATTGTTTGTTGTTGCTATTGTGAATGGGATTGTGATTTTTATTTGGTTATTTGCCTGTTGTTTGTTGGTAGATAAAAATGTGACTGTCTTTTTCACACTGATTGTATACTGAAACTTTTCAAACTTCTTCATCAGTGCAAAGAGATTTTTTCAAGTTCCCTTGGGTTTTCACGATATGGCATCATATTGTCCTCTCTTCTTATAAGGATACCCCAATTTTCTTCTCTTGTTTGATTTCTCTAGCTAGGACATCCAACACTATGTTGAATAGAAGGGCTGAGAGTTGGCAGTCTTGTCTTGTTCCAGTTTTCAGGGGAAATGCTTCAAATTTCTGTCAGTGTAGCCATATGTTGGCTGTGGTTTACTGTACCTTACTATTTTGAAGTTTGGTCCCTCTATACCTAGGTGTTCAAAGGTTTTTATCAAGAAAGGATGCTGGATTTTGTTGAGAGCCCTTTCTACATCAAATGATATAATCATGTGGTTCTTGTTTTTACATCTGTTGATATACATTTATGGTTTTGTGGATGTTGAGCCAACCCTGAATTCCAGGAATGAAGTCTATTTGGTCATGGTGGAATATTCTTGAGATGTGGTGTTCGATCTTATTGACTAGAATCCTGCTAAGAATTTTTGCATTGATGTTCATCAGGGATATTGACCTGTAGTTCTTTTTCTTTGTAGGGTCTTTGCCTGGTTTGTGTATCAGTGTGATGTTAGTTTCATAAAAAGATTTGGGCAGAGTTCTTTCTTTCTCAATTGACTGGAATACTTTGAATAGGATTGGTATTGGTTCCTCTTTGTACGTTTTGCAGAATTTCAGTAGAAAGCCATCTGGTCCAGTACTTTGTTTTGTAGGTAGATTTTTTATGATGGAGTCAAATTCCTGGGTTCTTATTTTTCTATTTGGGATTTCAATTTCTTCTTGTTTCAACCTTGGGAGGTTGTGGGATGTTAGAAAGTCCTTCATTTCATTTAGGTTTTTGAGTCTGTTTTTCTACAGGTGTGCATCGTAATCTCCGATATGCTTTTAAATTCCTCTGGGTCAGTTGTAACTTCATCTTTTGTGTTTCTGATTGTTTTTATTTTGACTTTTTCTTTGTATTCCTTGTCAGTCTGACTAGGAGCATCTATCTTATTTGTCCTCAAAGAACCTGATTTTTTGTTTTGTTGATTTTTTTTCTATGATACTCTTGTCTTGTATGTCCTGTAGTTGGGATTTTATTTTGGTGCTCTGGAATGTTCTGCTGCAGGTAGGGTTTTGGTAGTCGTGCCTTACCAGCTCTTTTAGGTGTGACATTAGTCTGTTTATATGTGATCTTTCTGGTTTTTAAATACGTGTTTGTAGAGCTATACATTTCCCTCTTACTATTGCTTTCTTGATATCCCAGAGATTCTGGTTAGCTGTATCTTTGTTTTTATTAGTTTCCAGAAATCCTCTATTTTTTGTCTCAATTTCCTTGTTGACCCAGGAGTCATTCAGAAATGTGTCATTTAGTGTGTATGTCTTTGTGTGTGTTTTGGTGTAGTCCTGTTGGTGGTGATATTTACTTGTATTACATTGTGGTCTGAGAAGATGAATGATATTATTGCAGTCTTATGGAATTTGTTTATACTTGACTTATGGTGAAGGATATGGTAAATCTTGAAGTACGTTCCTTGTAGTGATGAGTATAACGTATATTCCATGGTTTTTTAGTGGAGTGTTCTGTAGATATATATTAAGTCCATTTGGTCAAATTTAAGCACTGGATCTCCTTCCTGATTTTTTTGCCTTGATAATCTAGGGTTATTAGTGGGTCATTTCAGTCCGCTGTTATTTTTGTGTTAGAGTCAATGACTTTTTTTTTTAACAATTTTAATCTATGTTTATTTACTTATAGCAAAAATAGAACAATACATACTAAATGGAAAAAGATATTGAAAAATGATGATAAAAATATTTAGGAACAGAAATGACTATATTTATCTAAAAGAATTACCCAGGTGCCATTAAAGCACATTTGTAACATATAAGTGGTCATTAGTATAATTATGTTTAGTAACTGAGTCCCAGTCCACTACTAAATTTATCCAAATATTTTCAAATAGTTATATAAAAACTGACAACATTCATATATATTACATAAACACCAAACAAAAAATCCATTTAAGAAAAATATATAAATGTATCCTGAGATAAAAATACAAACCACACTTACACTCCATTTCCCCTCACACACAATTGTGAGGCTTCATGTTTTGCATCGTAAAGTAATGATAATACATGTTTATGCAAATTTAAGCCACCAAAATAAATGACTTCATACATTAAATATTACTATGGTGAGACATCAGGACACCAGTTTCATGAATCAGAACTTTATGAAGGCATAAATTGCATTTGGTTTTGACTTCTCAAATCATGGCTGAAAACTCAGCAAAGCATTCTAGGCTTTCTTTTTTCTCACAACAACTGAGCCAAAATACATTTTAATAAATACTTATTTGCTGGGATATTTGTTTTAAAATTATAAATTCCTGAGCACTTTTTCTTCTTCCTCCTCATCACTGTCAGTGACATTGACCTGCTGGATGCTTGATGGCATTGACACTGGGGCTGTGAAAACGTTGTCCAAGGTGCCAATGTCCAGCTGAGGCACAGGGTGTAAGTATTCATCCTCACTATTGCTGTGGCTGTTATAGTAAGAGGTCCCATCCATGCTCCAAGAATCTTCGCTGTGTGTGTGTTCCTCTAGGTAGTCTCTAAAAGATAGTCTCTATTTAAAGTTGAAAAAATAGCCTCATGTTTTTGGTACCAGTCTTCATAATAAGCAAGATATTCTGGCATTGAACTTGGAAAATTTCCATAGCCAATGGGAGGCCGACTATAAGGGCAAGTGCTTGATTGGAAATAGTGAAGTCCAGGTAGGAAGTAAGGGTGATGAAAAGAGGATCTTGGTGGTGCCCCCAAAATTGTAACTGGGTGGCCTAGGGAAGAGGGCCGGTAAATATGTGGAATGGGAGGATTCTGGGAATTGGAGCACTTCTGGGACAAGTGGTAATGCTGGAATACTCCTTGGGAGGTTGGACGGTCGGGGTTGCAAATCTGGGATGGACAGTACTTGCACTTGTTGGAATCTTGTCAGTGCTTTCCAGAAAGACAGGGGTGGGTCTTTTTACAGAGTGACTGGCTCCAGAATGTACCCAATGAGTGTCCGTTTGGAAAGGTCCAGCAAAACCTTGGGGTGGTAGTCCTGGGTGGAGGGGTAGACTTAGAGCCTGGACGGTCACTTGGGCAGCACTGGAGATGCTGGTTTGGAAAAGGATGATGAGATTTGGACGCTGGACTGTAGGTGTGGGCAGCTGAATGTAGGTGGGGCTTCACCAACTGGATGAATGATGGTGTTCTGTAGGCTGGGAGTGATCACAGAGTAGGTAGGTGAGTGATAAGGATAAACTGTTGTAGAATTTGTAGAGATGATATTCTGGGTGGTGCCAGAAAATACATTGGAAACACTTAATGGGAAACTTTTTGCTTCCCTGGATGAGGCTGATAAACCCAACTACACCTGCCATCATGTCTGTCTTTCCCAACTCCACTGGGCAGGCATGGAGGCTGCCTTGTTTGCTATCATGTCCCCTTGTGCATGGTACCTTTCCACAGTGGCAGCTCCAGGAAATTTTAGCTCCCTGGCTTCCTAGACTCCCTGGGAAGTGAGGAAGCAGCTCTCCTTTCAATGTCCTTTTTTAGTTTGCTTAGTAGTTGCTTTATAAATCCTGATGCTCCTGTGTTGGGTGCATATGTGTTTAAGATGGATGCCTCTTGCTGATGGATTGAGACTTTTATCATTATGAAGTGTCTTTCTGTATGCTTTTAAAGTTTTGATGGCTTGAAGTCTGTTTTGTCTGACATTAGAATCAGATCTTCTGTCTCTTTTTTGTTTGCCATTCACCTGAATATACTTATTCTCCATCCTCTGACTTTAAGTCTGTGGGTGCCCTTGTTCATGAGGTGTGTTTCCTGGCAACAGCATATTATTGGGTCGTGTTCTTTTATCCAGTTTGCCATTCTATGTCTTTTCAGTGGTGCAGGCTGATTATTGAAATGTGAGAGTTTGTTCCTGTCATAAGGTTCTTATAAAGCTGTTTTGTTTTCTTTTAACTTGTGCGTTAATAAATGTGTGTCTTTTCATTTTTGTGGGTGTGCTGTATGTTCTGTTAGTTCTGTGTTTGTGATCTTGCAAAGTGCACAGTCTTTCTTTTGTTTCTTTTTTATTCTGTGCACAGCACCTTTTTAAGCATCTCCTGTAGAGCTGGTCTGGAATCAGCATATACTCTTAGGGCTTGGATGTCTGGGAAGGATTTTAGTTCTCCATCACTGATGAAGCTTAGCATGACTGACTAGGAAATTCTTGGTTAAAATTGTTTATCTTTGAAAACATGAAAAATTGGAGTTCCATCCCTTGTGTCCTGTAGTGTTTCTGTAGCTAAGACTGGAGTAATTCTGATTGGTCTTCACCAGTAGAGACTTTGACCCTTATCCTTTGCTGCCTTTAGAATTTTTTCTTTTATACCTACTTTGTGTAGGCTAATTTCTATATGTCTAGAACTTGGTCTTCTCATAAAATATCTTGCAGAGGTTCTCTTAATCCCTTGAGTTTGTATAATCCACTCTCTGGCAAGATGATAAAAGTTTTCTTGGATGATCACATGGAATGTTTGTTCCAAGTTTCAGGAATACTGATCAGATGTGGGTTTGACTTCTTGATAAAGTCACACATCTCTTGGAGAGTTTCTTCTTTCTTCTTAATTTTTTTCTATAATTTAAAAATAGATAGGTTTAATTTCATATTTTGTTCTTCCAGCTCTGAGACTTTCTTCTGCTTGGTCAATTCTGCTTCCTATTCTTGTTAGTTTGTTATTTATTTCTTGGGTGGAGTTCTTTGTTTCTGCTATTTGCAAATATGTTTTCTTGAGTCTGTCCACCTCTGTTGCTATTGCATTTATTTTTAGCACTTGAATAATTTTTCATTTTTATTCATTCTATCCATTCTCTGATCGTTGTAATGTTTGGATATAATCTTTCCTGGAGGTAGCCATTGTTTGTGTTCTAGTATTTGCTATTTCAGGTACCTTTTCTTTGGGACTCTGGAGTTACTAGCGAATTTTTGATGGGTTTTTCTTATTTGTGGCAGTTATCTTTTTCTTTAATTCTATTGCTCAGTGGGAAATGGAGAAGCAAGTCCTTCTACTATTTCTCTACATCCTGTCCTTCCCTGAGTCAGGCCTCCAGATTTGTTTGATTATGAAATAGGACTGGGGTGTTGAGCACTTACCATGGGGTAAGGGAGGGGCTGCAAGTTTTCAGAACCTACTGATGGGTCACAGTGCTATCTGGTGAATGGGTCACCTGAGACTTTTTCTCTGTCTCCACACAATCTGACCTTACAGTGGTTATGCTCAGGTAGTCCCTGAGTCCAAGATAGAGTATAAGAGATAAAAGAAAGGGAAGAAGAGAAAAAAGAGAAAAGAAAAACAAAGGAGAACAAAGGGATAAAAAAGAACAGAAGAAAAAAGGAAGCAAATAAACAAAAGAGACAAACGAAAATCTTAAACAAAAAAGAGAAAAAACTAAAACCCCCACACCAAAACAACCAAACCAAACCAAGCCAGACAAAACAACAACAACAAACCAGCTGGTAGAAATATCTGAAATTTACTACATCTCTTTAAAACGGGGGAACTCTCTCTTGTGGTGGATTCTGTTACTGAATGTCCCCTCTTTGCTTTGGAAACTTGAGATGTTAGAATCTTCACCTCCTGCAGCCTGCCATTGATAGTTGGCATGGGAGAGGTAGAGGAGGGCGACTTGACTCAGTATCTCCTGGACTCTCTCTCCTTCTCTTCCTCTCCCAGCATGGTCACAACTCCCATGGCATCCAATTCATGTAGGAACGGTGTCTCCAGCCTCTACCCTGCCATCCTGATCTCTTTAGCTCATTGCTGGGGGTGCGGGGAGACAGTTTGGCCCCCACTCACCATTTTCCTTTTTTGGTCAGATTATTCTCCTCTGTGTGTGTGTCTGTTTCCCAGCAGCTGGCTCAGGGTAGGGAAGGGGTAGGTTACTCTGCATCTGCTGTTACCCACCAGGGTTTGTACACTTGAAGAGATCTTCTCTGGATTTGT
>NW_007253517.1:36195-36817 GCF_000164805.1 Carlito syrichta
CGTGCACCCAGTTACACTCCCATCCACATGCTCTCTTTTCCTCTCACACATCAACTCACAGAGACACACTTACACACTCACAGTACCTCTGCCACCATCTTCCCCAAGTTAAAGTTTTTTTTAAGTTTAAAAAAATGTTTAGAGTTTATCTCTCCCTTTACATCCTGAATTATTCCCCTTTTTTATGTGTGTGCATTGTTTTTCAGCTTTCTTTTCATCTCATTAAATTTCTTTAAAATCAATAGTTTGAATTCTTTATGCGAAATTTCTTTTTTAAAAAATTTTATTTATTTTTTATTATATGGATGTGGGGTATAATTCAGGGTTAGGCATACAAATGTTGATTATGCAGGTACTTTCTATGAAATTTCAGTGATTTCGTTTTGGCTAGAATTTGTTGTTGGAGAGTTAGTGTGGCCCTTTGTAGATCCAACACTCTGTGGTATCACACTTTCAGAGTTAATTTTTTGTTTTAGTCTTATATACATTATTTCCCTTTCTTATTTTTTTCAATTGTTTTTGTACAGATGGGGGAATTTTTTTCCTTTGACAAGATGACTATAATATATGTTGTGTAGGGTACTTTGCTTTTGGTTCTGGTAATTTCTTTTTTTTTTTTTTT
>NW_007253518.1:0-1345 GCF_000164805.1 Carlito syrichta
TAAACTACCATGTACAACTTGAATTAAGAGAATCCACAAATGAGAGATTGCAAATGCAAACTTATAATTACCAGATTTAGTGAATATAAATATTTTATAAGAAGCCTTGATCTATTTCATTGCACTTTACATTGGTTGTTCTAATTAATCTTTTCCTACTAGCAGTACTGAAAAACTTAATAGACTTTATAAATAATTGGTCAATATCAAATGTGTCATAAATTCACTTAATCTTTGGAAAGAGTCCCAGCTGCTACTTCTGTGCTGTATTCTTGCAAATGGTTCAAAATTCGCAATTAATGCTGGTTAAACATGTGACAAGTACTTGATTTTTTCAAATGACAAGTTTTGTTTGAATGTCAAAAAAAGTTTAATCTTCCCTAATTAAGATTTATGAGAATGCTAGTTTTTGTGAACTCTAACCCAATGCCAGAAATTGGTAAGAACACTTTCAATGAATGATACTCAATGGAGGAGGAAAATTTAAGTTTAGTGAAACAATTAAAATGTAAGTCAGAGTCACAGAATCTATAGAAATTCCTATTACTTAAACTGAAAAAATTTTGGGGGGGTTTCAATGTCATCACTGCTGGTGGTATATGCCTGAAAATAATGTTTTGATCAAAATTTTAAACATATTATATATCTATGTAGGTAAAGTAGAAACTGAAAGGACAGACCGAGAGTGGGAAAGCCATTTTTCATCTTGTTCTTAAACTCTGACACAATGATGAGAAAGTAGAAGCTATGCTTTTGGAGAAATGCACACTTTACGTATAATTAACTTTACCGACTTTGTCTTTTCAGAAGCAGACTTCCAGGTATCAGAGGTATCTCAGAATGGCAATCAAGTTTACCTAGAGTAAAGGGAATTTACAAAGCCTAAGACATCATGCATTGAGCAGGGACTATAAAAGTCATGAAACTTGTCATTACAAAGTTATAACCACTCAGAGAGAGAGCAGGTGGGGATTCAATCTTCCAATAATTTGGGCACTGTCTACAGGGAAGCCAAAGATCCCCTGAAGCTAACCACTGGGAATGCCTAGGAGATAAGGGGAGGTACACCCTCCATTAGGTCTAAGGAATGTCGTTTGGGAAGGTGCAGGAGAATTAGAATCCTTGTCACGCCCTTTTCTAGGGGCTATGATAATGTGGGCGGACATTAATGGGTCTCTGGGTCACAGGTTCTCCAAGACATCCACAAGTGGTCCATAAGGAAGTCATAGCAGTCACAGCAGTCACGTGCAACATCTCAAAGAAAAGGATTTAAGCCAGGACTCTGGGGGGCTACGAGGCCACACTCACCTAGAGTGTAGGCCCACTCCCTGTCTGTGGGGGGTGA
>NW_007253518.1:2760-4803 GCF_000164805.1 Carlito syrichta
ACTCTGAAGATGATTGGGGGTAAACACAGCAACAAAAGAATCACTGCTCCGCAAATTCCCACATTGATAAGTATAGACATTAATGATTTTTGATTAGCAAATGATGCCTGAATTTCTTGATGTAATTTAGTAAGGTCTATACTCAGGTCTGAATGGTTCCAAATTCCAAGTTACTTTGTCCCAAGTATGGACAGATTTAAACTCAGAGTGACATTGGAGAGCCAATTTCTTTTTTAAGGTCACAAGTTCTTGCCCTACTGCTAAAACTCCTTCCTCCAAAGCACTAACCTTACTTTCCAACTTCTGGTCTATGATTTCCTGAATAGCTATGGCAATAGAAACGTTTTTAGACAGCCAATCAGCAAACGTAGTTGTATGAACTTCCCTAGATAATGCTACAGCTCAAAAGTAGCTATTAAAGCTGTAACGCCTAAAATTAAAAGTAGCCAAAAATCTTTTCTGTCTTTCTAAAAGAGCATTAGCCTCATACAATATCTGTAACCATATGCATCATACCAACGAGATGACAATTATACAAGAATCATCAAATAAGATGGCTGCTCAAGAATAACAAAACCTTCGTAAAAGGCATTAGTTAAACAATTAGTTAAAAATACACCCAGTACAAGACACCGTATAAACATTGCATAGAGCCATTAAAACCCCAGTCACTAATATATAGTCTTTCACCAGGTATAGTATAGTCCATCTTAGAGTTATAAGCACAGTCTCTCCATTTCAGGAAGCCAGTATCTCGCTGGATGAGTGGCCCATCCTTTTCCATATCATTGAAGGGGCAAGCAGGTACGCTGAGAGGTGGTGTCCATTAAACACAATTGAACAGTTAGGGTCACAGCTGTGATTGAGCAAAGACATACTAGGATACAGGCCAACACACACTTCCTGCATCTCTGCAGTACAGATGGTGAAAGAGTTGCAGATCACCTTGTCCTGGGTTTGGCATCAGATACAGTCACACTTAAAGTAGTATTGGTCCCTAAGTTGCTTCTGGTGCTCCTCACTGGTCATCAGCATATCCAGGTAGCAGATGGTGAACTCTTCTCCCACATCAATGTCTTGAACTGCTCGCAGTAAGTTTATTTTATGTTTTTGGTCCTGCGTTCTTTTCTCCTCCCAGTTGTTAAAGCCTTTAAAGGCTGTTTCCAATAGTTATAGTTGAGGAGTTTGTGGGCCCTTTTCTAATTTTTGGAGTTTGTGCCAATGCTGACTGAGAGATAAAATACATCCAAAAGAACTTGTCCTTCCAGTCTAGTCTGCTTATTAACACCTATTTTGTAGTTAGCTAACAGGATTCACTTATATGATTCCTTTACTTCCGTCTGGGAAAGTTGAACTTGAGAGAAAATTATCATAAGAAGATAACAAAGAATTATTAACATCCTTTTTTCCAAGCCACCCCTATGAGAAGACACATGTGTGGGGGATGAGAAGTCTGGAGGTTGGGGTTAGGTGCCGTGGCCTTTGGCACCCACCCCTTCTCCAAAGGTAAAAGAGAAAGACTGGAGGATGGGGTCAGGTGCTGTGGCCTTTTGCACTTGCCCCTTCTCCAAAAGTAAAAGAGAAAGACTGAAAGTCAGAGCTAGGCACCACAGCCGTAGACGCCTGCCCTTCCTTCTCAGATAAATGTGAAGGGACTCACAGAACAGATTACAAGAAACAAGAGTAGTAGGGAAGGCAGGAATTGGAGCTGTAGGAGGAATAGGAGAGGACAAAGGAAGTGAAAACTCTTATTTCGTTTACATTTTTCTCCGGTCTATTTCTTTGATTCAACACGATTCATGCTACCTGTCTCAGTCTTTGGTTTAGCCAATACTAGACCGGTCTTTCCTCTCTACAACCTGAACAGGTCCCTTTATGCCATCTGTTCCTTCCAAGTCCCTTTAAGGGATCGCATCCTATTTGTAGCATTTGCGCTGGCACCTTATCATCTGGACTATACAGAAGCATGCCCATTTGAGCAAGAATATCACGTCCCAAAAGTGTAATGGGGATGGAAGGAATGATGTAGAGACAAAAGGTTCG